>NC_137879.1:26195082-26215082 GCF_963924005.1 Protomyctophum bolini | reverse complement strand
AGGTTGTTGTTGCCGTTCTCTGTGTCTGTGTGCATGCGTGCGTGCGAGAGACGCCTGTTCACTGGCCTCAGTTTACTCCTTTACAGGGACGTACGTGTCTGTGTGTCTGTGTGTGTGTGTGTGTGTGCATGCGTGCACACGTTCGTCTCCCAGGGCTCAACTCACCTTGACATGGATGCGTTTACAGTGAGTGCAGTCGGGTAGGGGTGTCTGAAACCCCCTGTTGTGATTGGATAAACAGGTTGACCTTGCCTGCGAAGGAAGGAGGGAGGGGCGGGCGGGTGAGGTGAGGTGGAGGGGGAGAAAAGGAGAGAAGGTAAAAGAACAGAACTGACGGAAGAGAAGAAGGTAAAGCCCCCTGTCTCTCTCCTCTCTCCACCCAGAGACCCTTTATTCTCATTTGATCAGGACAAAAATCTAGGGGATTGCGGCGAGCAGATCAAAGTGAGGGGGAGAACTCTGAACAATTTGAATGCCACAAATCTTGATAGGAGTGGCTAATTAAATTTCATAACCCCGCGCTCGGTGTCGACAGAGCCGGGGCCCCCGTTCTCCCAGAGCTGGAACTAGGTGTTTTGTTGTGATAATTAAAGACGAAGCGCGGCTCCCTTTTAATGGAGCCGTCACGCTAATTGAGGTCTACACATCCAAAGACAAACAATAATGAATGTAAATTTATACCAAAATAAAGTGCGGCTGAATCAAAGGGCGCCGGCGCGGCGCTCGGGGCCTCTCCCGGTATTTAGATCGCGGTGAGAAAACATTAAATTAACAGAGCTTAATTTGTAGCCTTTTGTCATATTAACAAGTGTTGACAAGAGTTACCAGGGGAGAGCCCCCATGTGGAATTGTGGGTAAAATACTGGCAATCACGGTTCATTACTCTAATTGGACCATACAGAGACATGCAAAATAGTGTTTGCCATAAAGAAGCCAAGTTGGTGTATGGTGGGGGCCTGAGGTACATGCAATTTGGCTTCTGAGGCCTGGGAGTCAGTCAGAGGCTTTCTGTGGTTCAGGGAAGTGATGTAAGAGTCCCCTCTCTGGTCGTATGGTCAACCAGAGCTCTAACAGAGCCCAGACCAGTTGAAATAGAGATACCATGTCAGGACGAGGGGAGGAGAGAGACATGCAGCTTCTACAACTAAACAAAATGTTCCTATACACATATATATATACTAGTACAATATTATTACATTTTATAATAATGAACATGTAACACAGTAACATCAACATGTTTTAGTCATTTGTGCTGTAAACACGACCGTTAAGTCAGATGGCCATCAGTCTATACAGAATATGTGCTCCATACTATTACAGTAGATTAGCTTTGTCATTCACTCCATTCAGATGAGCGACTGCACTAGAAACAGATAGGAAGAATATTGTGTGTATATATATATATATTATATATATATATATATATATATATATATTTTTTTTTTTTTAAGTGGGCGTTACTTACTGTGGTACTAACCATCCTAGCGGATGGGGGATTTGGCCGACTGTGCCTGGCGACAGTGGATAATAAGGAGATATGTCTGGAGGATGTGGTGGCCTTGGGATTCCTGGAGGGAGAGAGAGAGAGAGAGAGAGAGAAGGAAATGAGTTATCAGATATCAAATTCTCTTATCAAACTAACATCTGTCACCATACAATATCTGACACAACTAGGGTTGGGATCCTTTAGGATTCTAACAATTCCGGTTCCTTAACGATTCCCTTTCACGGCCCGATTTAACTTTTCCAAAAGGGGGGTTCCAAATGGACCCTTAGGTCAACTTGGTTCCATTTGTACACCCTCTGAGTTATGGTGGTCCTCGAGAACCACCGGTATTGCAATTGTATAGCAGACATCAAGTCCAAATACCATCTCTGACAGTGTGATAAACCGATGCCTGGAATGGAACCTACTCTGGGTTCCTCAATGTTGGATCCAGTTCCTCCGGCTTCTGGATCCCAACCCTATTCACAACCCAACGAGTGCACAGAGCGGCTGATGAAGAGGAGTAGGAGGAGCAGATGGGGGAACCCCCCCTCCCCCTTCCCCCTGCTCCTGTGTTCACAATGTACACACGGTGCTAAAATCACGCCACCTGATCAAAGGCCTTTGAGGCGACAGCGGCACGTGTTGGTGGAGGGAGAGGGCTTTACACCAGCATCATCATTCTTGTTGCAATTTGTCTACTGAATCAGTAGATTAACCATGGGAAACTATTGATGTTTCAGGAGCGAGCGAAACGCAATACTGTGACGGTTTTTATAACAAGACACAAGTTCGGTGCGCAAGGTGGGTCACCACGAGCCGCCGATCCTGCTCTCTCCCTGTAGCGAGGGCATTTCACGGTTGCATCTCGAATAGTCCAGCTTAGTCCCTGCATTTAACAACACCTGTCCACCTTGGGGACATCGATCACCAAAACGTCACCACTCGCTTTCCATGGCAGCTGAGAGGCAGAGAAAAGAAACGTCATCAGCGGGCCGCGCTGAATGAAAATGCCCCGAGAAAAAGGTTCATGTTACTGTACATGTTCTGCATTGAAAATAACTCTTTCATGACAAAGGGAATACTGGATGAGCAGAAAAAGCGTAGCCTGGTAACAGAGGGACTTTTCTTTGCAAGGGGCATTCTGTTACATCTGGCCTGCTGTTGCAGCTGTTGCTGGAGTGCAGTTTTGGAGCCAGTAAGCGGAGCAAGTTGAGCAGTTCCACAGAGCCGAGGTCTGCTCTCACAAATCAGTCCTCGACGGCTGAGCGACCACACCCAGAGTCCCGGAGTTGGAGCCAGGTATGCAAACAGCAACGAGACAGGGGCCAAAGTTTCCCGCCAGTGTTCGACAACGGCTGCCTGTGGAACAGTTTGTGTCCAGAGTGGACATATTTACTAGGCTGCGTCCAAATGTAGCATTTAAATATAAAGACGGCAAAATAAAGACAGGATATGGGCAAAGCAGATGTTTTTTTTTTTTAAAGGACCTGCTTATCTCTGCATTACTGTGTTAACTAAGGCAAGTTACGTCAACAGAAAAGCCCACCGGCGACATTATCACATTGCAGTGTTCCAAGTCCTAGCATAGCTCATTCATTAATTAAACACTAAGCTCAATTAAGCAGCACCATTAAGCAGTACATTAAACAGCAGCTGGGCTCGTTATTGGCCCTTTGTGAGGACGATCTTAATATGGGAACATTATTACCTAAAAACAAATTACCAAAATCCACTAGAGACCACTGGATAAAAGCAGGACATAATTCACCACACTGAAAGTACATTAACCTGAAAGGCTGTGCGTTTCCCAGGGAAAATAAATAACGAGAGGAAATGTTTTGACAAAATTGTCGTGGAAATGAAGTGAAATTGCTCAAAAAATATAAGTTGAATGGTTGTGGGAGTAGGGGCTGTGGGCAGGTCCCGCTCCCTTTTCGTCAACCCAGTCCAAAACATTTTTCATCAAATCCATAACTAATGACAGCAGTGCTGCATCCATAACACATGGGGTTTTTCAACTTGGTGGGTCCCTTGTCACAAGGATGTGGAGAGAATGTGTCTCCTTTCCAACACACAGCAGCAAACAGCCTGCCGTGACTTTTCAGTGAACCTGAGCATCAGTAGAGAATTACATTTTAGGCTGGCAAAGGAGGAAAAGATGAAAAAGAAAAAAAAAAAGATGAAGAAGAGATATCCCAAGGTATCCCTTCATGAGATGATAAGTTTATTTGGTAGACTTAGAGCAGGGGGTTAGCAAATCTTTCAATGCCAAAAACCCCAAAATAGCCATAGCCGCTGGCTGCAGCAGCCGCCCTATAGAGCGTCGCAGTCCCGCCCCCTCGAGAGACCCGGAAAACAAATCCCTGTTAATTTTCCTCATAGACTTTTCAGAAAGTATTTATTTAAAGACGTTTACGCCGCGAACAAAGTCAACTCTTGTCGTGACAAATCATGACAATAAACACAATGTTTTGGGCCAAACAAAGAATTAGAAAGTAGAAAAAAACTTTTTGTTGTTGTTTTTCTTCTTTGTAATTATTTGTTTGGTCCAAAATATTGTGTTGTTGTCATGATTTGTCACGACTTGGCTTCGTACGACGCTTGAAAAGTCTTTAATTAAATACTTTATGAAATGTCTGGGATTAATTTCCTGGGCCTAGCGTCGTCATGAAAGGGGGCGGGACTGCGACGCTCTAAGTATACGGCTTAAGTAAGAATCACATCACGGTGTGAGCTTGTAAGGTTGTTATTTAGCCATTTCTAAAATTACATGATTGTATTTGTATTTTTTTAATTTACCTTTTTACGATCCCCCCCCCCCTTTTCCTCTTTACAAATGGCCTATCTGGTGCCCCTCCCTTGAGAGCTGCGGCCTCCACTGTGAGACCTGTCACTTGTAGGAATGAATGGCAGACAGTGTGTGCGTGCGTGCGTGCATGTTGAGTCAACTCGTACCTGTTTTTGGATCCACGTCTGACTGTAGGTGGGGTGGTGGGTTCCCCGGTGTGAAGTGCTCATTGCTGTACGTAATCAGAGGCGTGAGCGGGTGCACATGGTGAGGGTGCTGTACCACTGGGACCTTATTAGACTGAACGAGAGAGAAGGAGGGAGTGAGAGAGAGAAGGAGAGAGAGAGAGAGAGAGAGAGAGAGAGAGGGGGGGGGAAGGAGGGAGAGAAAAAAGAGAAGGCCTGGGTGTTAATATTTGGGTTAGGGGGTAGGAGATTGCAGGCGCCTGCCACAGAATTACATCTTGGCTGAGAGGGAAGGCTCTCGTCGCAACAAGGCCTATCAAATTCTGGATGCTGTCTGCGGGCCAAACCAACCACGCCACCACAGTGAAAATAGTGCGGTTTGTAATTAAGAACACTTCTGTGGTGTCACCCCCGGAATCCAGTAATGCAATCTAAACGGATTGAGGGCTGGCTGGCGGGGCGGAGGGAGGAGGGGGGGGGTGTTGCTGCCATTTCACATTCAGAGCTGGTACGTGTGACGAGGGACCGCTAACCACCGCGGTGGCGGTGATCGATCAATCTGCAAACCACTAAATCAAGCCAGCGCGTGTAAATCCAGTCATTAGCAGCGGCAGTCAGCGTTCTCCTCTCCTCTCTCCCCTCCTCCTCCTCCTCCTCGCTGCTCCCCCTATCCCCCCAGGGTCTGCTTCACACAGGATAGGCACTATTGTAATAAAAGGGGTAAAGACTGGAGCAAAAAAAAGAAAAAACGAGGGGTTTGGGCTGGTGGGTGGGAGGCAAGAAAATCCATTTCTGCATTTTGGCCAAATTAGTTTAAGCAATGTAATCTGCTTTTTGTGCTCCTAAGTGGTGTAGACTCCCCCCTCTCTTTTTCCTTTTCAATTAGCCAAAGATTACAGTGGCGCTTTAGGGGTCTGTGTGTGTGTGTGTGTGTGTGTGTGTGTGTGTGTGTGTGTGTGTGTGTGTGTGTGTGGAGCCGTGGGCCCGATGTTAACCACAGCTCAGCCGCACTCATCAGCCCCCCCCCCCCACACACACACACAGTCCCCAACCACAAGATAACCAGATTAGCGCTCCTCTGACTCTCACCTCTTTATCCACACTTCCTCAGACTGCCCTCAGCAGACCAACAAGCACCGCTAATCAGGCTTATCATAACATGAATGATGGGCTCAGCTCCGTGTGAGAGTCTGGATGCGTGTGTCTGCATATATGTGTGTGTGTGTGTGTGTGTGTGTGTGTGTGTGTGTGTGTGTGTGTGACATGTGCGTGTTTGTTCAGTCGGGCTCTCGTCCAGCCCAAACAGCCCTCATTAGTACTAGCAGCCCAAACCCAGACTGAGGGCTAAAGAAAACCACCGTGGCACGTTTCCAATGGACGCTGAAGGCGCGTTAATGGGACTAGATGTTGGCAGGGGGGCATACATACATAGATAGATACACGCACACGCATGCATACATGCATCATGCATACGTAAGACGCTACATGTTCGGGGCCCAACGCTCATTGACTATACAAATGCAGGAAGCCGTGAAGCCCAGGGCCAGATAAACGCGTGCGGAGCTTAATATAATGAAACCCAATCATCTCCGCGGGCCGCTCCAGGCTTAAGCCCCCCCTGATTTATACTTAGCTGCGCGCTGGTGTCTCCCGCCGCCCGCAAATAGCCTCGGCCTAAAAGCCTGCGACACGGCGCGGACGTCCGGGACACCACCGTGTGACTAAGTATAAACCGGGGGCTTACGAGAGAAACAACACACTGCATAGCTGCTTCAGTAGCTCTGCCGCTGAAGCCTCATCCACCCACCATTTGGTGGGCAAATTCTAACACGGGTGATTGAAGCACCCGCACCCACACCCCCCATCCCACTGACTGTATGGAGGGAGCGTACGAGGCTGCCGATTCTAAACCTCAATCCTCTAGCGAGGAGAAGAAGGGTGGGAGCGAGGGGGTATATAGAGAGAGAGAGGGGGTATGGGGGTGTATTCCCTATTGCCATGGTCCCAATGAAACATTAATGAAGCCCAGGAGAACTCCAGGGAGACGGAGAGAGGAGGACCCATGGGACTCATTCACAGCCCTGAGCTGAAAAGACCATGAGAGAGAGAGAGAGAGAGAGAGAGAGAGAGAGTGAGAGAGAGAGAGAGAGAGAGAGAGAGAGAGAGAGAGAGAGAGAGAGAGAGAGAGAGAGATGCAAAGGGGAGGTGTGTGTCTGTGTGTGTGTGGGGGGGGGGGGCGCGCATTGGTAGAATAGATCTCATTAAAAAGGAACACAAACCGAGGCATTCCTTCCTGCTATGACGACGCCTCCTGATCTGATCTACACATCTAGGATACATTTATATACAGACAGAGAAATAAGGAAAAGAAAAGAGAGAAGCAGAGATGATGTAAATCACTGGAGTCGTGCCAGCTGCCACACACCTCCGATGACCTGGCCTGGACGTCCCTCTTTCGGTCTCCCCCCCCCCCCCCCTCTCATAACCTCCTTTGCAGCCCTTCCTGTCCCTGTGCGCTCCTCCCCTCCTCAGTAATGATGTGAAAGAATGTTGTCAATTCTCTCGCCGCTGAAAGGCTTTAGTGGCCATTTAAATGGGTTCTTTTGTCCGCGGGGCCCTGGCCATTGAGAGGACAGTTCACCGCGCTCATCCACTGAGCCCACATTTAGACAGAGGGTGAGAGAGTGAGAGAGAGACAGAGTGAGAGAGAGACACGCACACAGACTGAGAGAGAGAGAGAGAGAGAGAGAGAGAGAGAGAGAGAGGAGAGAAGCCAACCAATTTACATCATAGTCACTTGGCTACCAGAGCACGCTTTTTTGGGGGGGCTGAAAAGCTCAGAGCAATATGCAACAGTCTGGCTCTGCAGTTCTCAACCTGCGGTCTGGGGCCCACTTTGTGGGCCGTGAGGATATAGCAAGTGGGCCCACAAAATGTATTGATAACATTATTAAATTCAATTAAATAAAATCACACCCGTGTGAAGTGAGGGGTGGTCTTGTCGTCGTACATCATCCAATAAAAAATAAATATACTTCATGAATTCATTTGTCAATTTATCTTATCCATGATACAATGTTTAAAAAAACTCATCTGTTCACCATGACCATGTAAGATGACAACTGAATTTGTGATATATATATCAGCCCAGAGCTGAATTAAAACAGTTGCACTGTGTTTAGAAAAGCCGCTGCCCCTCAAAAATCACACCCGTGTGAAGTGAGGGGCGCTCATATCTTTCCGGCCAATCAAACTTTGCATCCTCAGGTCACCTTCGTCTTAAATGTTTGTGTTATGCAATGTTTGTGTTTGCACTCACACTAAAAGCTGGACATAGGAAATGTCAGTGTTTGTTCTCTTAAAACCTTAAAAATTATAATACGAACTTAAAGTATACTACATTGGTTCCATTGATCTAAGCCAGAACAGTCCATTATCCATCAGTAATCATTAAAATGCACGTGGCCCACCTATCTGACCACTTGGCTACTTCTAGCCACTGTCCTTTCCTCTAATCACCTATCTTACAGATATAAGAGGGGAAAGAAGTTCCACCACATGCTACACCGCAAAGTCCTGAATGTTCATTTCAATGTTTAGAGTGAGTCACGATAACGGGCGTCCAAAATGCTCAAGACCGTCAATACCGTACGTCAAATAGTTCCACTTATGTGTACATTTCAGATGTGCTCATAGTGTACAATCTGATTCTCTAAACATCGTAACTTTTAAAAGTGCATCACAAATGGTTCGTTCTGCTGCAATCTCTACTGTGCCGCTTGTGTTTGCTGCTAACTTTGAGGAACTATTAAGAGGCTCCATTAACCGCCATTGCTGTCTACTGCATGTTATACAGGATATCACTTCATCACTCACAACTCACGTTGACACAGAGCGTTGTCTCCTGGGTGTTACAGGTCTTCGCCAGGCTTGTTCCCAAATCCCACAATCCCACAATCCCAGTGATGTACAACTTACACCTACTGTACACACACAAGCACCTGCCTGGGCAGAGAGCCCTGCAGACCCTGGGTCAGTGTGAAGGTGCACCTGCCTGGTCAGAGGGCCCTGCAGACCCTGGGTCAGTGTGAAGGTGCACCTGCCTGGTCAGAGGGCCCTGCAGACCCTGGGTCAGTGTGAAGGTGCACCTGCCTGGTCAGAGGGCCCTGCAGACCCTGGGTCAGTGTGAAGGTGCACCTGCCTGGGCAGAGGGCCCTGCAGACCCTGGGTCAGTGTGAAGGTGCACCTGCCTGGACAGAGGGCCCTGCAGACCCCTGGGACCGGTCCAGGGAACACAGTGCAACAAAGGCCACCTACGTGGGAGTCTTCACTCACTTCACTCCGACAAAAGACAAAACGAGACAAAGATAACTTCCTGCATGTCCGACCTGCTCGCCACCCCCCCTCATTAGAAGTATACAACTATACACAAGTACATGTTGTCAAAGACACACACACACCCCCACCACACACACACACACACACACACAGCTGTGCAATATTTCCAAGTGTCCACATTTGGCAGATTTACAGTCCCCAAAATAGCACAGCAGCTGAATATAAGACAACACACACACACACGTCATCACTGGTTGACCCCTGACCTTTAGAAAGTATCTCCAGCCACCCAACCACAGGAGGCCTCCCATAGGTTCACTGGCCACAGACAACTACGCAGAGGGGGCGAAAAAAAACCTCACATCCTGTTCTCTCTCTCTCTCTCTCTCTCCCTCTCTCAGAGATGTTCTCTCTCTCTCTCTCCCTCCCTCTCTCAGAGATGTTCATTCATCCTGTTCTCTCTCTCTCTCTCCCTCTCTCAGAGATTTCAGGAATCAATAAAAAAGCCTTTCTGTGTTGCGAGCAGCAGCACCTGGAGTGATACATTTGTGACTATAGGTAAAAACAAATGCACGCAGGAACCTACAGGCACTTCTGCAGGCCTGTGATGTGGACAAATGAACGGCCTTCATCTCAGCCCTCTGGGGGGCTGAGAAAGTGACAGCAGGGCAGAGGGACTGAGAGAGATAGAGAGACAGAGAGAGAGAGAGAGAGAGGGAAGAGGGGGGGGGAGGTGGGGTGGGGGTCCCCGACAGGAAAAAGCTGTTGCCCTTGCATTTCCGCCCGGTGGCACCTCCCAGCGCCAATCTGAGACCTAAATGTGAAGGTGGTTGACCTTGCTGACCTGTGGGTTTAGGGCGGCGGAGAGAAGGGACGGCAGGGGTAGTGGGGGGGGCACGACAGCACTGGAGGCCCCATAAGGCCTCTTTCTCTCTCCCTCTCCCTCTCTCTGCTTTATGTCATGATATGATGAGTTGTCACAGGGGCTCGCGGGGGGCTCTAATGAGCTGTAGTGGGTTGGGGGCCGGAGGAAGGAGGACAGGACCGCGAGCGAGAGACAGAGAGAGAGACGTGACGTGTGGTGGGGGCTGACAGCATGGTGATGGATGGGGGTGTGGGGGGGCTCTCTCAGACCTGCAAATTCCAAAGCAAGCAGAAAGGGCTGCCTGAGCGCCCCCCTGCGTCCAAAGGCACCGTGCACCATGCATAAAGCACGTGTACGTACGCACGCACGCACGCACGCACGCACAGGCACACAGTGTCAGGAAGAATGATTTGTGTTTGTGTTTGCCGGAGAGGAGGAGGAGATTACAACGAATAGTACAAACTGCTGCCATCAGTGTGAATGAATTCAGATGTTTGCCTTGATGGAATCTCCAGCTCCTCTGCAAAAGAGTTTGTCCTTGGGGAGGAAGAATACCCGAGTACTGCCCCCTCCAGGCTGGAGATCTTAATCTGTGAGCAAACGTACCAGCGTCGTGCCAGCCTGCACACACACACACACACACACACACACACACACACACACACACACACACACACACACACACACACACACACACACACACACACACACACACACACACACACACACACACACACACACACACGTACTCGTACACACGCTCAAAATATTACCTTTAGCACCGAGTTCAATCAATGTCAACCCGATCAAAACATGTCAATCAAAAGTCATCACTCAACCTCAACATCTTAGGACATGCGCCCACGCATCTGAGATTTCTCAGAGCCAAAATGTGACTATATATTACTTTACATAACAAAATCTATATTTATATTTATTTCTGGATTAATAAGGAGGAAAATCCTTGTGAAATTACAAAAGGAGAATGGCGTGATGAAAAAGGCATTTAGATTTAGGGGCTGATATGCTACAGAAGAGAAATTTTATGTCTCGCCGGTACCCAGATTATCGGCTATTTTCACTACTTCTTAAACATTTGTTTTCTAATTAATGGAGTTTCTCAAACTTTTCTTGGATTTCTTCATGAAAGGATTGAAAAGAATAATGCTTTTTTTGGAATGCTTTTTTTTTTTTTTAATTGTTTAAAAAAATAATTAAAAACTAAAATGTAGGAAAACATAAATAAAGTGACCCATAACAATGTGTCGGCACGACCCACAAATGGGTCCGGCCCCACTGTTTTGGTGCGACACAGAGAGGTGTTGATCAGTCTTCTCACAGAGACAGGAGAGACACGGCGTCTCGGAGGGCCGAGGGGGGGCTCCCGAGACCACGGCGTATTTAAAAGTTAATCTATTCACTTTGCTGCACTGACACGCCGGCTGCTTGATCAGAGCGGCGAACAAAAATATTATGTGGGCCAGAGCCTTTTACTCCCCCCCCCCCCACCCCCCCCCCCCCCACCCCCCCCCCCCCATCTCCTACCGGCAGCATGCGAGTCATTCAGCACCATTTTAGCTTTTCTTGCCATCTTCCCGTCATCAAATAGAATTGCAGAGAGAGGGGACTCGTTGCTAATGTGTCGCGGAAAAATAAAACCGTGCTGAAAATTGCTTATATATATATACTGTATATACGTACATTGAGTGATGTTGGGTTGTACTCTCTAAATAACACGCGTGTGCGCCAAATCCTTTTTATTGTAATATGGTGAACAGCCCTTTGAGTTGTCCTACCCGACTTAGAGGAGCCTAATTTATCGCTTGCCGAAAACAACGGATCTACAAGCCAACATATGTAGATCAACTGTTTTAGGCAAGTCAACTGAATGTCGGGGGAAATTACACATTGGAATTTGGATCATCCGCAAAAGTGTCCGCAAAATACATGTTTATTTCACGTAAAAAAAAACAAGTTCTAATTATAATATTCTATAATATAAGTATTTTCTCCAATTGTTTATCTGCGAGCGCCTAAGGAAATGATATAAGAACGCAATTATTTGTGGCATCAAATATCATCAGCTTGTCAGTCAGTGTTTACTAGAATATAAAATGAAAAAAGCACACTATCACAAGCTAACACACCGAAGATGAATAATGCAACGCGCGCACGCACACACACACACACACACACACACACACACACACACACACACACACACACACACACACACACACGCATGCATGCACACCCACACACCTGCTCCAATAATAGAATATACCAGATAAGAAACGATCTTTAAAAGCAGATGGCCACCAGTGCCAGTCCTACTCTCCCCCCACCCCCCCACCCTTTCTACCACCAGCAGCACCAAGATGCTACGTGAACCTGTCTTGTGCTACGACTTTAATGATAAGATAAACAGCTGCAACAGAGAGAGAGGGATGGAGAGGGGGAAAGAGAGAGAGAGAGAGAGAGAGAAGCAGGGGGGGTAGTTGCAGTGTTAACTCACCCAGCTGCTGAGATTAAGGTGCCACTGCCACCCTCCCACCTGCCGGAGGAGAGAGAGTGCGAGGGCCTCGGAGCTCCCGGCTCCCTGCTCGCCTCCCCTCTCCTCCTCCGGCCCGACCAGCGCTCCATCCATGGGGTGCATGACCCCGACCTGCCCCTCACCACCACCACCACCAACAACACCCGCGCCTCCCCCCGTTCCGGCCTGAGAAAAGCCTGCCCGATAATTCTCCAGTGGCGTGCCTGCGCCCTCGTGGGTGTGCGAGTGTGGAGCACCCAGGCTGGCCATGAGAGTGTGTGTGTTGTGTTGTCTACACCCCCTGCTGTGTTCCCGTGATCCGACGGACGACCATTGTTCCCTTAAGGTTGTGTCATTAGAGGACGTAGTAGCGGTTGGGTGTTGAAGGGGGGGGGGGGCCTAAGGCCTAGTCTTGCTACTCTCACACACACACACACACACACACACACACACACACACACACTCTGAATGAATGACACTCATTCCCCGACAGTCAAACAAACAAACAAACCCACCGCGCCACAGCCCAGAATCCTTTGCTCTGTAAACCACGGCAGACCACCGGCGCTATCTCCTCTTCATCGCCGGGGGGGAGAAAGGTTTTGACGACGACAGGAAGCACTAGCAGTGACACTGCGTGAGTGCATGAGTGAGAAAAACATTATATATCTATATATATTATTAGTGATGCACCGAATATTCGGCCGCAGAAAATATTCGGCAGAAAATATTCGGCAGAAAATTGCATTTTCTGAAGTTTTTCTGAAAATGCATTTTCAGAAAATATATCACTGAATAGTGTACGCAATTAATGCATTCAAAAGAGCTGAATAAATGTTTTATGGACCCATAATAGTGATTATTATTTAAGTTAAGTTTTACGATAACCTTTTATTTTGCCATAAATCAGGTACGGCCATGACAGCAATGGTAGGAAAATATATATATAATATGAATCATATTCAGATATTCTGTAGTCGGTTTTCGGCCAACTGTTTCCTATATTCGGTATTCAGTTTCGGCCAAGAATTTCCTTTTCGGTGCATCCCTAATATATTTTTATATAAACACACACACACACACACACACACACACACACACACACACACACACGATGTATACTACACACAAATTTATATTTTGTTAATAATAATATGTTTGTGTGTGAGTGTTTCTAAGAATAATGTATTGTGTGTGTGTGTGTGTGTGTGTGTGTGTGTGTGTGTGTGTGTGTGTGCGCGCGCACGCACGCGCATATATGTGTGTGCGTGCCTTGCTGTGCCTCCAGGACGCCCAGAGTTGAACTGGCAGCTTGAAAAGCGTTGGCTACAACAAGGTAAAGCGAGCGAAGGGAGAGACAGAGACAAAGACGAGAGAAGAAGGCAACAGAAAGAGATAGGAGAGAAACAAGAGAAAGATCGAGAAACTAGACACAACAACATGCACAAAGGGAGGGCAGGCTCAGCAAAGTGTGACCAACAGTCATTTATCTATGTGATATCCCACCCCCCCCCCCCCACCACCATCTCTCAGGACTTGGCATCTACAGTAACTCTGCTTGGCATCTACTCAGCTTTCTTTCCTTCTTACAAAAATAAAATAAATTATCCACTTTAACCCTGGTGTCCCAAAAAATATATTCAATTTGTCAAGAGTTTCCGAAATGTTTCTAATTATTCCTATATATACACACAAGTATATATATATTTTAAATAGCCAGTCTACCAACTCAAAACGAGTCCCAGCCGAACTATAAAGTAGGGCTTAAGTGGTTAACCATAACCACATTAGCCAAAAATAGCTGATCTACAAGTTGTGAGCGGCTTGTAGATTGGCTATTTTTGGCAAAGAGATTTGGTCTGGAGAGAGGAAAAAATTATACAGTGTTTAAGACACTGTATTCACAGAATGTGGGATATATGGTAGGACTCTTCTCTCCTCTCCACCTGAGCGGTCCCTGTCGGCTCCTCTGACGGCGGACCAATCCACAAGCCCCTCTGCTCTCTTTCCCTCTACAATGATTTTGGTTCACGTATTAGCTCCAATATTGAACTGCTCCTGTGGAGGAGAGCGGCTTAAGGGTTTTTGACCAGGTGCAAAAGGACAAGCCAGAAAATGTGGCTGGCTGACTGTATTGGTGTGCACAGAAATTAAGGCTGCAATTAACGTTTAATGTTCCGTTATCCGGTTACAATAGCATGTACTCTTGTGGTCTTTTATGTGGTCATGGTCTCTTTAGAAAAAAATGGTAATTCAACAGAGGTGCTTTACCAATACATCTATATTATTGTGTGTGTGTGTGTGTGTGTGTGTGTGTGTGTGTGTGTGTGTGTGTGTGTGTGTGTGTGTGTGTGTGTGTCACACACACACACACACACACACACACACACACACACACACACACACACGTTTGAAGAAGTGCAGAAATATCCGTTTAAAGATTATTATTATTAGATTATTTTCAACTGATTGATGCCATGACATGACATTATATTTCCCTTAATCAGAAATGCATGTCTCAATACTGTATTATTGGTGAAAAAATATCTAATTACAATAATAACCACTTCAATGTTGATTATAGAGGAAATTCACTTTAAACAATTAATCGATTAATTCATTCATGAACAAATGTCTCTTAATTTCTCCCTTATTAACGCAACACACAAGGATTGTCTATAAATTGTACAGGGTTAAGAATAATTTATACTATCAAAATTAAATTACAGAAATCAGGCCATCAAAACACAAATTGTTTCTCCAGTAAAGACAAGGTGGATTTGAAAAGTTCACAGCAACCCTTTTTCTTTTCCTTCTTTCTTTCCCTGTACTTTATCTGTCCGTGTGTCAGAATTAGCATCCTGCTTCTCTCCTGGCTTGCAGCAGGCAGTCCTGAGGCCCTTAATGCCAAAACAAAAGCCCTGGGAATGTCCTTTACACGACTTGGACAATAGCGCCGGGGCTCCGGCTTGACAAGTAAAAGAGCCCCCGACAAGGTGGCGGCTAATTGCCTCCCCTCCCTCCATTCATCCGGCCCGCCACACTCCTGCCACCCTCCTTTTGTCCCCCATGCACTTTCTTAAGTAAACTGCCAGTTCGCAGGCGAGTGATGGACAGCTCCCAATCACCTCCGCCACAATGGCATCCAAGCCACAAACACAGAAGACAGGGGGAAGAAAAAAATGAAGAAAAAAAAGCCCATAGGCCTGTGTTACTGTCTCACATGCTCGCACGACACCAGAAAAGTGCACAACAAAAAGTTTGTCGAGGGAAGAAAAATAAAAAACTAGTCGAAATAAAAGCACAAATGACTGTAAACACAAGTTCCAACTTCAATGTGTTGACCCCCTAGCATGCAGCTTCAGCAGGAAGACACCAGTGTTTTATACAAATACATTTAGAGAAAAATGTTATAATATTACAATAAATACATACCATTTTCAAGGATTGAATGATCTTTCAAATAAAGATCATGTTGTAAAAGAATGCTCCAATACTTGAATTAAATCAAAGGATTTTGATTTGGATGCTAACAGAAATGTGTACAGTGGCTGTTAAATTGTGTGGAATTATTCAAATATCACACACACAAAAATTACAACAACTGTATTTAATTCACCACATAATTGGTCATTAACTAGATATGAAATAAAGATTGTTGTTTGCAAGCTAATGAAAGGTAACAGTATTTTAGTTTGATGTCATGGAGTAATACACTCGCTGTCAGGCTGTCAAGACAAAGCAATCAAACACTGCCTTTCATTACCCAAATTGTCAATCTGTCACTTAGCAACATAACCATTATAAATTGGCAAACGGAAGCCACAGAAATATCTGCAAATTAAATCAATCTAAAAAAATAAAAAATAAATGTAAAAGCACAACGACCGAGCGGAAGAACAAAGCACAGGTTGACATTATGAAGCTAAAGATTGAAAAAAGGCTTACCATTTAAAAGAGCTGTAACGCAGGCTGCTGCTCGGTTCCTGGTTTAAACAAGCATGCTGGCACTCGCCGCGGTGCACTAGACTCCAAACAGACTCCCATCACCATGTCATCCCACTAATCCACTGGGGGGCAGCACCTCATCTACGGCAGCCCCTCGCTAACGCCCGATGGGTTAAGCCGATAAGAGAGCGTCCGCGAGCCCAGGAACGCCGACGTTAGACGCCTCGGCCAGCCACGTCCAAGCTCCCACACAGCGGAGCCCGAGCACGGAGCGCCAAGGCGAGCGGACGGACAGAACTGCTCACTCTCAGCCCCCTCATTACACACACACACATACACACACACACACACACACGCAACACACACTGCTCCGATCCTCTCCAACACTGACCGGGAGTCCCTTGCTCCCCCTCACCCATCTTCATATCCCCCCCAAATAGACCCTTTTGTGTCCATCTCTCTTTTCTTTGATAAGTTGAAAGAACAACCACGAAAAAAGAGGGAGAGAAAGAGTGCGGGAGCAGACCGACGCTTTCATTGGGCTGCTTGGCTGACATAAAGGTAGTGGAGTGCTGTCTATAGGAGTTGCCCCTAACTTGGCTAAACTCAAGCAGCAGGGTGTCGCTTGTCATGTCACTAATCCCCAAAACTAGCCACGCTCCATTCACCGCTAGTCGCACTAAATTATATACAAAATCAAAAACACAAACGAAGGGCAAAAAAAGAGAAATGTGTCACCGAAAAAAGAAAAAGGAAGGAACTAGAGAAAGTAATGCGATCGGGGCTGAGCGTTGTGCGGCATCGGTCCTAACCCCCATCGGTAGCCTCGTATTTTGATTCCGGGCGCCCGGGAAAATACAGCCGCACAAAAGACAACTTAAGGAAGAAAAAGAAAAAAACATTTATCACCGAAAGAGCCCGTCACACTGTTCTCGCTTTAGCACCTCCAACTTCTCCCGCCTGGACTCTCTAAAGACAAAATGACAGGAGGGGAAAGGAAGCCCCCGACTCCAAAGGCAAACACGCCAGACAAGAAGCCAACAACAGCAGCTAAAACAATAACAAAAATACCAATAGATGGAAACAAGACCCTGCCTCGTCTTGTGGAGGAGCTGGCAGTGGAGGAGAAAATTCAAGCCGGCCAACTGGTGGCTCGACGAGAGGAAGCCTCTCTTAAAGCCGTGATCCGACCATCCACCATACCACCGCTGTGAGCCTTTTAACCACAGCAAGAAAAAAATGACTATTGATCTTCAAATGGCGATAATTGAAAAGATCAAAAAGATTAAACAAAAAAAAGTGGAGAATGTGCTGACTTACCATGTTAGGCTCCTTTTTCTGCAAGTTTTTTTTTGTTTAAATAAAAATATAAAAATATATATATTCGCTCAAAAGATGCGGCATTGGAGGTGTCAAATTTTCGCAGCAGCCTCTTGATCGTATTACTTCCGCAGTCTCGGCTTCCAATGCGTCTGAACTTTTTCCCTTTCTCTTTTATTTTGTTTGTGGTACCTAGCCTTTTTTTCCCCTGCTTAAGACTTTAAAAGCCTTCAGCTCAGTAAAGCAGCACAAATTATCTTGCCACCTTGCGCAGCTCTGATGCTTTGGCCGCTAACTTTGGAAGGCCCTTTACCACTGCATCAAAATTAGCATTGTCAAAGCAGTTAATGAATATTAATATTGTATTTGTCATTGGAGCTGGCCCATTGCTGAACTCCAAGTCATCCATCAGGGACAAGATTAAGCACACAATTATTTCTGACTGACAGGGACCAAATCTGGAAGATTTTTTTTCCTCTCCTCCAACAATTTAAAGAAAAAGACACAACATCATCTTACGGTACCTCCCGGGAGACAAGACAAGATTAATACACTTTTAATGAAGCAAGATTTCATTGTGCGTGAGCTGCAGGAACCTCCGAGAAGGGGAAAAAAGATGAGTGGGGAAATAGAAATATTTTGACTCATAATTTTAGCCATTATTTAAGCATTGAAATCACAAATTGCAAGCGCTTTTGATGACAGCAGACAACATTTATATTTCAAGGCGTCAGTCACCTTCCCCCCCTCTTTTTGATAAAAAAAACGAAGGAATCATTATCTTTGATTTTTTTCCCCCTTTTTTTCTCTCTCTCTTTTTTTTAATGAAGAGGTGGATTTCTTGCTTTCTTCTGACCAAGGTGCAAAATGTAAAAAAAAACATACAGGTGTTGCGAATAACACCAGCGCTAAATTTGGCATAAAAGATTCATGACTTTTTCGTGCCTTAAAAAGACCTCCAGCGTTCTTGCCGGAGCCCGGCGCAGAGAGCCGAGGACCACACAGAGAGCCTCCGTTAGCACCACCCCGCTACCAGTCTTTTAGCCCCGACCGGGAGCCTTCTCTCTCTCTCTGCATCTCCAACACCATCAACATCAACGGCAAGCAGCCAGTTCCAGCTCTGTGGCTTACCACACAAACCGTTATCTACAACTGTCAGACGCAGCACTTTGTGCAATTTTGCACAGCACAATGCACAATTTGTTTTTGATCGCTCCTAAGGAACAAAAGGCGAAAAAAAAAATCACACCACACCACTGAACCTCAATCGTTTTCGGGAACGTCCCACTAAAATATTCAAAATGCATTTTCCCCAAAAACATGTGCCTCAATCACCCAGCATCCTTACCTGTACCTGCCTCGGAACATTTAACAGATAGCATGCCATCTAAGTTTACTCCGTGCCTCTGTCCCCCCCAAAAGCATTGCAGCAGCTTTTGCTTAGTTTAGAAAATGCAAACCTCAAGCCACAACGTCTTTTGTCTACGACACTGTGGGAAATTTGACTCAAACACAAAGTCAAGTCTAGCGTACGGCCCGAGAGCACTTCCCCATCCATTATCTGACGCCGCAAACTGCTTTTCTCTGCATTTCACTTATTCATGCCAGGGTTCACGAGCAAATTCAGTCTTATTTATATCACGTTAAGACTAATTTTCACCCCGGCTCCCGAAGAACACAACTAGAAGAAGAAAGTGAAAAGCACAGAGGGGGGTGTGTGTAAAAAGAAACAACAAAAACACAGATGTGGACCAGCAATAGTGAATGTGTGTGAGTTCATGGGGGTCAAGCTGTGGGCTCACCTTGGAGCGTTGGGCCCCTGCTGACCACCCTGTCGGCACCCTAATACCATTAGCAACCCTCAGATGAACATACTAAATTGACCCGTTGTTCTCCAGGTGCTGATCCGGCCTAGACCAGACACCGCTATCACAGCCCCCGTATACAGATGGTGCTCGCTTTTACCGAAAATAAAAAAGGGCAGATTAGAGAGCGCGCCGCAACATTTTCTTATTTCTCCAAAAGCCGTCGGCATTGCGAAGATTTGTTTTGTTTGTTTTAAGATCGCACTTTTTTTTCTCCACTCCCTTCAAATATATATATCTTTGAATCTCATTGATTGTTTTTTTTTATATATATATATATATATATATTTATATTTATATATTTAAGTCTGAAGATCTCGGGTGATCAGTTCAGAAATAAATTACTTAATTAAAAATGATATTGATTCAATTTAACAAATTGAAAACAAAATTGATTTAGCCACCAAAATTTGTATTTTTACAAAAAAAAAATTGTTCACGTTAAGAAATAAATTACAATTAATTTAAAATAACACATTCATTACTGAATTGATTTAATTTTGTATAATTCACTATAATTTTAACGGCAATAGAATCTGAATTAATATAAACCCAAGAAACTCTGCTTTGGTGTGAGGGAATGCGTAAATTCTCATATAATTGCTCTGACAAAAGCACACAGGCCAATTAATTAGGCGTTCGCACGAGGCCGTCTATGAAAATAGGCAC
>NC_137879.1:26184063-26194882 GCF_963924005.1 Protomyctophum bolini | reverse complement strand
CGTACATCATCATACATCATATCACACACTCACAATTGTCCATTCATTGTTATGGCATTTAATGTTTGTGTAGGACAAAGTTTGTGTTTGCACTCACACTAAAAGCTGGACATAGGAAATGTCAGTGTTTGTTCTCTTAAAACCTTAAAAAAAATGATAATACGAACTTTAAGTATGGTTCCATTGATCTAAGCCAGAACAGTCCATTATCCATCAGTAATCATTAAAATGCACGTGGCCCACCCATCTGACCACTTAGCTACTTCTAGCCACTGTCCTTTCCTCTAATCACCTAATCTATACACTTACAGATATAAGAGGGGAAAGACGTTCCACCACATGCTACGGGCGTCCAAAATGCTCAAGACCATCAATACTGTACGTCAAATAGTTCCACTTCATTTCAGATGTGCTCATAGTGTACAATCTGATTCTCTAAAACATCTTAACGTTTAAAAGTGCATCACAAATGGTTCGCTCTGCTGCAATCTCTACTGTGCCGCTTGTGTTTGCTGCTAACTTTGAGGAACTATTAAGAGGCTCCATGAACCGCCATTGCCGTCTACTGCATGTTATACAGGATATCACTTTAGCTCACGTTGACACAGAGCGTTGTCTCCTGGGTGTTACAGGTCTTCGCCAGGCTTGTTCCCAAATCCCACAATCCCTGATGTACAATTTACACCTACTGTACACACACAAGCACCTGCCTGGACAGAGGGCCCTGCAGACCCTGGGTCAGTGTGAAGGTGCACCTGCCTGGACAGAGGGCCCTGCAGACCCTGGGTCAGTGTGAAGGTGCACCTGCCTGGACAGAGGGCCCTGCAGACCCTGGGTCAGTGTGAAGGTGCACCTGCCTGGACAGAGGGCCCTGCAGACCCTGGGTCAGTGTGAAGGTGCACCTGCCTGGGCAGAGAGCCCTGCAGACCCTGGGTCAGTGTGAGGGTGCACCTGCCTGGGCAGAGGGCCCTGCAGACCCTGGGTCAGTGTGAGGGTGCACATGCCTGGGCAGAGAGCCCTGCAGACCCTGGGTCAGTGTGAGGGTGCACCTGCCTGGGCAGAGAGCCCTGCAGACCCTGGGTCAGTGTGAGGGTGCACATGCCTGGACAGAGGGCCCTGCAGACCCTGGGTCAGTGTGAGGGTGCACCTGCCTGGGCAGAGAGCCCTGCAGACCCTGGGTCAGTGTGAGGGTGCACATGCCTGGACAGAGGGCCCTGCAGACCCTGGGTCAGTGTGAGGGTGGCCCCCTACGTGGGAGTCTTCACTCACTTCACTCCGACAAAAGACAAAACGAGACAAAGAGAACTTCCTGCATGTCCGACCTGCTCGCCCACCCCGCCTCATTAGAAGTATACACAAGTACATTTGTCAAAGACTCAAAGACACACACACACACACACACACACACACACACACACACACACACACACACACACACACACACACACAGCTGTGCAATATTTCCAAGTGTCTACATTTGGCAGATTTACAGTCCCCAAAATAGCACAGCAGCTGAATATAAGACAACACACACACACACACAACACACACACACACACACACACACGTCATCACTGGTTGACCCCTGACCTTTAGAAAGTCTCCAGCCACCCAACCACAGGAGGCCTCCCATAGGTTCACTGGCCACAGACAACTACGCAGAGGGGGCGAAAAAAAAACCTCACATCCTGTTCTCTCTCTCTCTCTCTCTCTCTCTCTCCCTCTCTCAGAGATGTTCATTCCATTTCAGGAATCAATAAAAAAGCCTTTCTGTGTTGCGAGCAGCAGCACCTGGAATGATGCATGCGATACATATGTGACCTATAGGTAAAAAACAAATGCATGCAGGAACCTACAGGCACTTCTGCAGGCCTGTGGAGGACAAATGAACGGCCTTCATCTCAGCCCTCTGGGGGGGCTGAGAACGTGACAGCAGGGCAGAGGGAATGAGAGGGATAGAGACAGAGAGAGAGAGACAGAGGGAAGGAGGGGGGGGGGGGGGGGGTGGGGGTCCCCGACAGGAAAAAGCTGTTGCCCTTGCATTTCCGCCCGGGTGGCACCTCCCAGCGCCAATCTGAGACCTAAATGTGAAGGTGGTTGACCTTGCTGACCTGTGGGTTTAGGGCGGCGGAGAGAAGGGAGGGCGGGGGGTAGTGGGGGGGGGGGGGCCCATAAGGCCTCTTTCTCTCTCCCTCTCCCTCTCTCTGCTTTATGTCATGATATGATGAGTTGTCACAGGGGCTCGCGGGGGGCTCTAATGAGCTGTAGTGGGGTTGGGGGCCGGAGGAAGGAGGAGAGAGAGACAGAGAGAGAGACGTGACGTGTGGTGGGGGCTGACAGCATGGTGATGGATGGGGTGTGGGGGGGCTCAGCATGGTGATGGATGGGGGTGTGGGGGGGGCTCTCTCAGACCTGCAAAAAGGGCTGCCTGAGCGCCCCCCCTGCGCCGTTTCTCCCGGAACGTGCCAGTGGCCCGCGTCCAAAGGCACCGTGCACCATGCATAAAGCACGTGCACGCACGCACGCACGCACGCACGCACGCACGCACGCACGCACGCACGCACGCACGCACGCACAGGCACACAGTGTCAGGAAGAATGATTTGTGTTTGTGTTTTGCCGGAGAGGAGGAGGAGATTACAACGAATAGTACAAACTGCTGCCATCAGTGTGAATGAATTCAGATGTTTGCCTTGATGGAATCTCCAGCTCCTCTGCAAGAGTTTGTCCTTGGGGAGGAAGAATACCCGAGTACTGCCCCCTCCAGGCTGGAGATCTTAATCTGTGAGCAAACGTACCAGCGTCGTGCCAGCCTGCGCGCGCGCACACACACACACACACACACACACACACACACACGTCACACACACACACACACACACACACACACACACACACACGTACAAGTCGTACTCGTACACACGCTCAAAATATTACCTTTAGCACCGAGTTCAATCAATGTCAACCCGATCAAAACATGCCAATCAAAAGCCATCACTCAACCTCAACATCTTAGGACATGCTCCCACGCATCTGAGATTTCTCAGAGCCAAAATGTGCCTATATATTACTCTACATAACAAAATCTATATTTATATTTATTTCTGGATTAATAAGGAGGAAAATCCTTGTGAAATTAGAAAAGTGGAATGGCGTGATGAGAAAAAGGCATTTACATTTAGGGGCCGATATGCTACTACTTCACTACTTCTTAAACATTTGTTTTCTAATTAATGGAGTTTCTCAAACTTTTCTTGGATTTCTTCATGAAAGGACTGAAAAGAATAATGCTTTTTTTGGGAATGTTATTTTTTTTTTTAATGGTTTGTTTTTTCTTTTTTTTTTAAACTAAATGTAGGAAAACATAAATAAAGGGAGCCATAAAAATGTGTCGGCATGCGACCCACAAATGGGTCCCGCCCCAGTGTTTGGGTGCGCTACAGAGAGGTGTTGATCAGTCTTCTCACAGAGACAGGAGAGACACGGCGTCTCGGAGGGCCGAGGGGGGGCTCCCGAGACCATGGCGTATTTAAAAGTTAATCTATTCACTTTGCTGCACTGACACGCCGGCTGCTTGATCAGAGCGGCGAACAAAAATATTATGTGGGCCAGAGCCTTTTACTCCCCCCCCCCCCCCCCCCCCATCTCCTACCGGCAGCACGCGAGTCATTCAGCACCATTTTAGCTTTTCTTGCCATCTTCCCGTCATCAAATAGAATTGCAGAGAGAGGGGACACTAATGTGTCGCGGAAAAATAAAACCGCGCTGAAAATTGTTTATATATACATATATACGTACATTGAGTGATGTTGGGTTGTACTCTCTAAATAACACGTGTGTGCGCCAAATCCTTTTTATTGTAATATGGTGAACAGCCCTTTGAGTTGTCCTACCCGACTTAGAGGAGCCTAATTTATCGCTTGCCGAAAACAACGGATCTACAAGCCAACATATGTAGATCAACTGTTTTAGGCAAGTCAACTGAATGTCGGGTGAAATTACAAATTGGAATTTGGATCATCTGCAAAAGTGTCCGCAAAATACATGTTTATTTCACGTAAAAAAAAAAAAAGTTCTAATTATAATATTCCACAAGTATTTTCTCCAATTGTTTATCTGCGAGCACCTAAGGAAATGATATAAGAACGCAATTATTTGTGGCATCAAATATCATCAGCTTGTCAGTCAGTGTTTACTAGAATATAAAATGAAAAAAGCGCTAAAAACACTATCACAAGCTAACACACCGAAGATGAATAATGCAACGCGCGCGCACACACACACACACACACACACACACACACACACACACACACACACACACACACGCATACAACACACACACGCATGCATGCATGCACACCCACACACCTGCTCCAATAATAGAATATACCAGATAAGAAACGATCTTTAAAAGCAGATGGCCACCAGTGCCAGTCCTACTCCCCCCCCCCCCCCCCCACCCACCCTTTCTACCACCAGCAGCACCAAGATGCTACGTGAACCTGTCTCGTGCTACGACTTTAATGATAAGATAAACAGCTGCAACAGAGAGAGAGGGATGGAGAGGGGGATAGAGAGATAGAGAAGCAAGGGGGGGGGGGGGGGGGGGGGGGTAGTTGCAGTGTTAACTCACCCAGCTGCTGAGATTAAGGTGCCACTGCCACCCTCCCACCTGCCGGAGGAGAGAGAGTGCGAGGGCCTCGGAGCTCCCGGCTCCCTGCTCGCTTCCCCTCTCCTCCTCCGGCCCGACCAGCGCTCCATCCATGGGGTGCATGACCCCGACCTGCCCCTCACCACCACCTCCACCACCAACACCCGCGCCTCCCCCCGTTCCGGCCTGAGAAAAGCCTGCCCGATAATTCTCCAGTGGCGTGCCTGCGCCCTCGCGGGTGTGCGAGTGTGGCGCACCCAGGCTGGCCATGAGAGTGTGTGTGTTGTGTTGTCTACACCCCCTGCTGTGTTCCCGTGATCCGACGGACGACCATTGTTCCCTTAAGGTTGTGTCATTAGAGGACGTAGTAGCGGTTGGGTGTTGAAGGGGGGGGGCCTAAGGCCTAGTCTTGCTACTCTCACACACACACACACACACACACACACACACTGAATGAATGAATGACACTCATTCCCCGACAGTCAAACAAACAAACAAACAAACAAACCCACCGCGCCACAGCCCAGAATCCTTTGCTCTGTAAACCACGGCAGACCACCGGCGCTATCTCCTCTTCATCGCCGGTGGGTGGGGCGGGGGGGGGGGTGGGGAGAAAGGTTTTGACGACGACAGGAAGCACTAGCAGTGACACTGCGTGAGTGCATGAGTGAGAAAAACATTATATATCTATATATATTATTAGTGATGCACCGAATATTCGGCCGCAGAAAAAATTCGGCAGAAAATTGCATTTTCTGAAGTTTTTCTGAAAATGCATTTTCAGAAAATATATCACCGAATAGTGTACGCAATTAATGCATTCAAAAGAGCTGAATAAATGTTTTATGGACCCATAATAGTGATTATTATTTAAGTTAAGTTTTACCATAACCTTTTATTTTGCCATAAATCAGGTACGGCCATGACAGCAATGGTATAGGAAAAAATATATATAATATTAATCATATTCAGATATTCTGTAGTCGGTTTTCGGCCAACTGTTTCCTATATTCGGTATTCAGTTTCGGCCAAGAATTTCCTTTTCGGTGCATCCCTAATATATTTTTATATAAACACACACACACACACACACACACACACACACACACACACACACACACACACACACACACTATGTATACACAAATTTATATTTTGTTAATATTAATAATAATATGTTTGTGTGTGAGCGTTTCTAAGAATAATGTATTGTGTGTGTGTGTGTGTGTGTGTGTGTGTGTGTGTGTGTGTGTGTGTGTGCGCGCACGCACGCGCATATATGTGTGTGCGTGCCTTGCTGTGCCTCCAGGACGCCCAGAGTTGAACTGGCAGCTTGAAAAGCGTTGGCTACAACAAGGTAAAGCGAGCGAAGGGAGAGACAGAGACAAAGACGAGAGAAGAAGGCAACAGAAAGAGATAGGAGAGAAACAAGAGAAAGATCGAGAAACTAGACACAACAACATGCACAAAGGGAGGGCAGGCTCAGCAAAGTGTGACCAACAGTCATTTATCTATGTGATATCCCCCCCCCCCCCCCCACCATCTCTCTCTCTCTCTCTCTCTCTCTCTGAGACAAGGACTTGGCATCTACAGTAACTCTGCTTGGCATCTACTCAGCTTTCTTTCCTTCTTACAAAAATAAAATAAATTATCCACTTTAACCCTGGTGTCCCAAAAAATTTATTCAATTTATTTATTTAAGAGTTTCCGAAATGTTTCTAATTATTCCTATATATACACACACACAAGTATATATATATTTTAAATAGCCAGTCTACCAACTCATAACGAGTCCCTGACGAACTATAAAGTAGGGCTTAAGTGGTTAACCATAACCACATTAGCCAAAAATAGCCGATCTACAAGTTGTGAGCGGCTTGTAGATTGGCTATTTTTGGCAAAAAGATTTGGTCTGGAGAGGGGAAAAAACAATACAGGGTTTAAGACACTGTATTCACAGAATGTTGGATATATGGTAGGACTCTTCTCTCCACCTGAGCGGTCCCTGTCGGCTCCTCTGACGGCGGACCCATCCACAACCCCCTCTGCTCTCTTTCCCTCTACAATGATGTCACCTTTTTTTTTGGTTCACGTATTAGCTCCAATATTGAGCTGCTCCTGTGGAGGAGAGCGGCTTAAGGGTTTTTGACCAGGTGCAAAAGGACAAGCCAGAAAATGTGGCTGGCTGACTGTATTGGTGTGCACAGAAATTAAGGCTGCAATTAACGTTTAATGTTCCGTTATCCGGTTACAATAGCATGTACTCTTGTGGTCTTTTATGTGGTCTTGGTCTCTTTAGAAAAAAAATGGTAATTCAACAGAGGTGCTTTACCAATACATCTATATTATTTAAAATATAAATTTAGAATTACTGTGTGTGTGTGTGTGTGTGTGTGTGTGTGTGTGTGTGTGTACACACACACACACACACACACACACACGTTTGAAGAAGTGCAGAAATATATCAGTTTAAGGATTATTATTATTAGATTATTTTCAACTGATTGATGCCATGACATTATATTTCCCTTAATCACAAATGCATGTCTCAATACTGTATTATTGGGGAAAAAATATCTAATTACAATAATAACCACTTCAATGTTGATTATAGAGGAAATTCACTTTAAACAATTAATCGATTACTTCATTCATGAACAAATGTCTCTTAATTTCTCCCTTATTAACGCAACACACAAGGATTGTCTATAAATTGTACAGGGTTAAGAATAATTTATACTATAAAAATTCAATTACAGAAATCAGGCCATCGAAACACAAATTGTTTCTCGGCTCCAGTAAAGACAAGGTGGATTTGAAAAGTTCACAGCAACCCTTTTTCTTTTCCTTCTTTCTTTCCCTGTACTTTATCTGTCCGTGTGTCAGAATTAGCATCCTGCTTCTCTCCTGGCTTGCAGCAGGCAGTCCTGAGGCCCTTAATGCCAAAACAAAAGCCCTGGGAATGTCCTTTACACGACTTGGACAATAGCGCCGGGGCTCTGGCTTGACAAGTAAAAGAGCCCCCGACAAGGTGGCGGCTAATTGCCTCCCCTCCCTCCATTCATCCGGCCCGCCACACTCCTGCCACCCTCCTTTTGTCCCCCATGCACTTTCTTAAGTAAACTGCCAGTTCGCAGGCGAGTGATGGACAGCTCCCAATCACCTCCGCCACAATGGCATCCAAGCCACAAACACAGAACACAGGGGGAATAATAAAAAGCCCATAGGCCTGTGTTACTGTCTCACATGCTCGCACGACACCAGAAAAGTGCACAACAAAAAGTTTGTCGAGGGAAGAAAAAGAAAAAACTAGTCGAAATAAAAGCACAAATGACTGTAAACACAAGTTCCAACTTCAATGTGTTGACCCCCTAGCATGCAGCTTCAGCAGGAAGACACCGGTGTTTTATACAAATACATTTAGAGATTTTTTTTATAATATTACAATAAATACATACCATTTTCAAGGATTGAATGATCTTTTAAATAAAGATCATGTTGTAAAAGAATGCTCCAATACTTGAATTAAATCAAAGGATTTTGATTTGGATGCTAACAGAAATGTATACAGTGGCTGTTAAATTGTGTGGAATTATTCAAATATCACACACACAAAAATTACAACAACTGTATTTAATTCACCACATAATTGGTCATTAACTAGATATGAAATAAAGATTGTGTGTTTGCCAGCTAATAAAAGGTAACAGTATTTTAGTTTGATGTCATGGAGTAATACACTCGCTGTCAGGCTGTCAAGACAAAGCAATCAAACACTGCCTTTCATTACCCAAATTGTCAATCTGTCACTTAGCAACATAACCATTATAAATTGGCAAACGGAAGCCACAGAAATATCTGCAAATTAAATCAATCTAAAAAATAAAAAATAAATGTAAAAGCACAACGACCGAGCGGAAGAACAAAGCACAGGTTGACATTATGAAGCTAAAGATTGAAAAAAGGCTTACCATTTAAAAGAGCTGTAACACAGGCTGCTGCTCGGTTCCTGGTTTAAACAAGCATGCTGGCACTCGCCGCGGTGCACTAGACTCCAAACAGACTCCCATCACCATGTCATCCCACTAATCCACTGGGGGGCAGCACCTCATCTACGGCAGCCCCTCGCTAACGCCCGATGGGTTAAGCCGATAAGAGAGCGTCCGCAAGCCCAGGAACGCCGACGTGAGACGCCTCGGCCAGCCACGTCCAAGCTCCCACACAGCGGAGCCCGAGCACGGAGCGCCAAGGCGAGCGGACGGACAGAACTGCTCACTCTCAGCCCCCTCATTACACACACACATACACACATACACGCATACACGCAACACACACTGCTCCGATCCTCTCCAACACTGACCGGGAGTCCCTTGCTCCCCCTCACCCATCTTCATATCCCCCCCAAATAGACCCTTTTGTGTCCATCTCTCTTTTCTTTGATAAGTTGAAAGAACAACCACGAAAAAAGAGGGAGAGAAAGAGTGCGGGAGCAGACCGACGCTTTCATTGGGCTGCTTGGCTGACATAAAGGTAGTGGAGTGCTGTCTATAGGAGTTGCCCCTAACTTGGCTAAACTCAAGCAGCAGGGTGTCGCTTGTCATGTCACTAATCCCCAAAACTAGCCACGCTCCATTCACTGCTAGTCGCACTAAATTATATACAAAATCAAAAACACAAACGAAGGGCAAAAAAGGAGAAATGTGTCACCGAAAAAAGAAAAAGGAAGGAACTAGAGAAAGTAATGCGATCGGGGCTGAGCGTTGCGCGGCATCGGTCCTAACCCCCATCGGTAGCCTCGTATTTTGATTCCGGGCGCCCGGGAAAATACAGCCGCACAAAAGACAACTTAAGGAAGAAAAAAAAACATTTATCACCGAAAGAGCCCGTCACACTGTTCTCGCTTTAGCACCTCCAACTTCTCCCGCCTGGACTCTCTAAAGACAAAATGACAGGAGGGGAAAGAAGCCCCCGACTCCAAAGGCAAACACGCCAGACAACAAGCCAACAACAGCAGCTAAAACAATAACAAAAATACCAATAGATGGAAACAAGACCCTGCCTCGTCTTGTGGAGGAGCTGGCAGTGGAGGAGAAAATTCAAGCCGGCCAACTGGTGGCTCGACGAGAGGAAGCCTCTCTTAAAGCCGTGATCCGACCATCCACCATACCACCGCTGTGAGCCTTTTAACCACAGCAAGAAAAAAATGACTATTGATCTTCAAATGGCGATAATTGAAAAGATCAAAAAGATTAAACAAAAAAAAGTGGAGAATGTGCTGACTTACCATGTTAGGCTCCTTTTTCTGCAAGTTTTTTTTTGTTTAAATAAAAATATAAAAATATATATATTCGCTCAAAAGATGCGGCATTGGAGGTGTCAAATTTTCGCAGCAGCCTCTTGATCGTATTACTTCCGCAGTCTCGGCTTCCAATGCGTCTGAACTTTTTCCCTTTCTCTTTTATTTTGTTTGTGGTACCTAGCCTTTTTTTCCCCTGCTTAAGACTTTAAAAGCCTTCAGCGCAGTAAAGCAGCACAAATTATCTTGCCACCTTGCGCAGCTCTGATGCTTTGGCCGCTAACTTTGGAAGGCCCTTTACCACTGCATCAAAATTAGCATTGTCAAAGCAGTTAATGAATATTAATATTGTATTTGTCATTGGAGCTGGCCCATTGCTGAACTCCAAGTCATCCATCAGGGACAAGATTAAGCACACAATTATTTCTGACTGACAGGGACCAAATCTGGAAGATTTTTTTTTCCTCTCCTCCAACAATTTAAAGAAAAAGACACAACATCATCTTACGGTACCTCCCGGGAGACAAGACAAGATTAATACACTTTTAATGAAGCAAGATTTCATTGTGCGTGAGCTGCAGGAACCTCCGAGAAGGGGAAAAAAATGAGTGGGGAAATAGAAATATTTTGACTCATAATTTTAGCCATTATTTAAGCATTGAAATCACAAATTGCAAGCGCTTTTGATGACAGCAGACAACATTTATATTTCAAGGCGTCAGTCACCTTCCCCCCCCCCCACTCTTTTTGATAAAATAAAAAAACGAAGGAATCATTATCTTTGATTCTTCCCCCTTTTTTTCTCTCTCTTTTTTTAATGAAGAGGTGGATTTCTTGCTTTCTTCTGACCATGGTGCAAAATGTAAAAAA
>NC_137879.1:26131563-26179063 GCF_963924005.1 Protomyctophum bolini | reverse complement strand
ACACACCCTCCCTGAGGTAAAATGTGCCATGTGCTCCTGGATTTTTTTCTTTATTTCTCAGAGCAGTGCCAACCTATTGTAGAACGCAACACAATGGATACAAAATATACATAGAGTATACAGCAGGTTGGAGGACGCTACAGCAAGAAGGTGGAATAGAGAACAAAACCGCGGAGTGGGTCAATGTAATCGTTTGGCATGTATGAATAATTAAAAACTGATGAATACTCCGGCTTTATTTATCGCGTTCCTTTTTTTAACGTTTTTTTCATTTCATCATCGTAAATGTTCTTTTCGCCGGGAAACAAATTATGGTCTCAATCAGACGGCGTGACACGCTGCATTATATGAGTAAATAATACTCGCAGTTATCATCTGAAAAGCATTGCATTTGATTACAGCTCATACGCCCGTCTGATTACAAGCAAAAAAGGGAAAAAAATATCAAGCTGTCAAATAATCATTGAACAAAAGGAAATGCATCTGCAAAATACCACAGCGGAATCAAACAAAAGGCAAATCGTTTCTTAAAAAGAAAATTGTAACGTTAGCTTAGCTTTCCTTTTGCGACACGACAAAAGAAATACAATAAAATAGAAAAACACCCAGAAAGCTGACTTCTGTGGTTCTAGCGTCAGCGGCTAGTGTGGCAACGCGAACAATGAAAAGTCAAATAAAAGTTACAGAACTTGAGAGTTCAAGGTAGCGCTGGCCACTTGCTATTTGTGTCACGTACGGTTAACCTTTTTATCGGGCCCGCCCGCGGTCTCATCACTCGATGAAATTCTTTGCCCGGCGGCGCTGGCTTAGCCGAGGGACACGGACCAATGGAAAAATATTTCATTGTGTTAGCATTTCAAATGGCGAGTGGAGGGCGGGGGGTGGGGCTGTTTGGAGGGCTGGTGGGGGGGCTCTAACCGATCATTGCCAGCGGAATTAATTGCCTATTCTGAGAATAATGTCCCTTACCCACGATCCTCGGAGAGCCGAATGCTAACGGAGGCCACTTTTCTTCTTTTTTTATTTATTTTTTTGTTCGGAGTCTTCAAAAAGAAGTGCGCTTCGGGGTACCGGCCATATTAGGGCTTTAGCTCAGTCCCCCAAAGGCCGGCAAAAATAATCAGAAGCGCTGAACCAAACTCAACTAATCCACAGCCTAATTAAAAACGCAGAACCGCAAATACACCTTAGCCCAACACCAACCCGACAAATAACACTTCTTAAGAAGAATCAATAAATAGTAATACAATTATTTAACAAATAACATTAACAAAATAAAAATGTTAATGTAATTGTTTGATTCTGTAAATTACGGAGGGAAAACGTTTTTGTTTTTTAAAGCGAGACATACGAATTCTAACGGCGTACTCGGCTTAGAGCCGGGCGCTAGATAAATGGCTCAAGATGGAGCTACCATAGTGGCGCTTCAATCCTTTTATTTAAGAGGATTTGAGTTCAGGCTCCGTTACACATTGCCCAAGCATATGCAATGACCCCAACTAATATTGGTGCATCTTTTAGCCACATCTTAATCTAACCTTTTCTTTTTCTGTTTTTTAAAGCTCCACAGCTTTTCAGACTCAAAACAGCATTAAGAATGAGTATTGTTCGGAGCGAGGGAGGGAGGGAGGCGGCCCTGGGAGACGAGTCCACAGAACGCTCAGGCCCGGGCCAGGGCAGCAGCCCTCCGGACACACAGCTGCTTATGCACAGCAATCAGTGGGAAAACAAAACAAAAAAACCCAATGGCTAGGAAAGGGGGAATAAAACGATTGAGACTTTTGTTTGGGTGGGGCGGTACGGGGGGGTGGTGGTTGTGTTGGGGGCATCCCAAATGCTCCATCCCCTTCTGCTTATCGACCGACCGCTACGGGCCCGTAGCTCGCTAGGTGTCGATTTCATCCCTCGGCAGAGGGACCGGCAAATTCGCTGCGGTCTTCCCCATTACACGGCTTTTCAGTCGCTCATTGTGAATTCAGCCAACGAAGTCAATCTTATTAACTTCCGCGCCGGTTCACACATGACATTTTCTTCAATTTTCTCGCAGACATCAAAAACATCAATTAGCAGCTCGAAAATGGGAAGCCGCGAATGACGGAGTCCGATAACGCCGACTTATTTGAAGCCGGGGGTAAATCTATTCTCCGGTTTTGAATGTGTTCATTACAATTGCGTTTTCAAAGAAGACCTCCAAATAGCAAAGAAATTAAATTTATCTCCTAGAAATGTCTAGAAATTGTTTTTACCCCCCTTCTTTTCGTTTTCTTTTTTTTAATCCTGTGTCTATCTCTCGGCCTCAGTGGGTGACTCAAAGCATTGTGGTGCTGCATTTTCTTTTCCTCATTAGAACAGATCACAACTCACACAGAAGTTGAAACCCTGCAAAGTAACCCGTAAAGTGACAGATTTTAAACGGAAACCAGGTTTTCTTTAGGATGGTTGAATGAGAGAGTAGCACCCTGCTACTGACCTACAGTCAGTAGAATAATACAATATTTGATTATAAATATCTACATTTACCTTGTGACAGGGATTTATTATAACATCAGTAAGTCATATTGAAATTTGCATCTAGAATATTTGTCTTTTCGACACCTATTCGACGATCTAAACCTTAGAATTATTCTTTATGGCATCAACAATATGTCTTGCCGAGTACTGAGTATTGAATAAATTGAAGAGATTGACCATTACACTATTAAGATTTAATTTAATTAATTTAAATGTAAAACAATGGAAAGGGAAAACTGGAAAAAACACCTTACAAATACCTTCTGTATATGAGAACACATTTAAAATGCTTCATGACAGAAATAATGTGTAGAAAGGAAATCCTTACATATGTACATTATTATTTCAATCTATTCAGGCATCTGTACATTAGTATTTCAATCCACTTATGCATCTGTACATTGTTATTTCAATCCATGTATAAATGAGCCTATTATTTCCATTCCATTGCTGAATGGAATGGCTGTGTGATGTCTATGAACAAAAGCAAAGTGAGAGAAATTAATAAATAATCATTAATAACAACCCCCCCCACACACACACACACACACACACACACACACACACACACACACACACACACACACACACACACACACACACACACACACACACACACACACACACACACACACACACACAAATAAATAAACGTCTAACTTCCACATTAACGCCCATCTCATCCACAGCCTCATTGATCATTTCCTGCTCTTCTAATCTACATCACCGTCTTATATCCAAATGTGAAATACAAACCTGCACATTAATGAAGGTCTCAAGACCTCCCGGTGCTGATGAATATGTAACCCAATAAACCCCGTCCAGTAACCTTTAAGTAAATGGCTATTTTCTGCCGATAACCAAACATTGTGAGACAGCTTCCTCGTGCTTGAGTTACATCTCCGAGGGGGGGCAGGGGAGGGAAGGGAGGCAAATGCAAGCAACTTTAACGGCTGCGGAAAGACGCTCATAATGTGAAGGGATTGGGGAGGGGGGGAGGGGACGGGGGGCGGTCGCATGCCGGACCCCGCGGATCACGTTCCTCCGCCACATTGATTTCTGATCTTTTGACATTATTTAGTTGCTTTTTATTTTCTGGCCCGTCTTTTCTTCCATGTCACGCAAGACAGGGATGTCCAAACAAGTGACGGTGGGAATATCTACTATCTGTCAAAAGGCCCAGCTTTTCCCGGCATTAAAGCGGCCAAGTGCTCCGAGTCTGACGCAGTGCCGAGAATCGTCGGGATGAAAATATCACTCTTTAATAATGGGAGGGATAATCAGATTTCGGATGCTACCCGCCGTCTTGGTCGAGAGGGGAAGACTGGTAGTGTGGAGCAGAGGTGAAGCTGAAACCAATACACTTCCACTACTGTCCTCTCCAACACGAGACCTTCATTTTAGCATCTATTCACACAAAGTTCTCCCTGGTAGAGTAGGTACCACCAACACTGTACTACAATCAGTAGTAGACAGTAACAAAGTATTTGCTTTACTGTACTCAGATACATTGAGTTTCTGTACTTTTTTATATATACTATTCACTCCACTTGACTACATTTCAAAGACAAATATTATATTTTTTGGAGCCCTATTTCAAATTGAGTGAAAATAGCTGACTTTCAAGCTCACAACACGTTGAGCTTTGACACTTTATCCAAACATTTTGAGACAGCTTCCTTGATCGTGCTCAAGGTTGTAGATCTGCTATTTTCAGTATTGACTTTTAATTTTATACAACAGTGCATTTGATATTAAAAACAAAATTACTCTGCAATTTGTACTTCTGAACACTCAAATATTTTTCCTTAAAGCATGTTCATTTGAATGTAGTGAATGAAGTCCTTTAACTCTAGCACAAATTTGACAAAGCGACTTTCACTTGCAGTCGAGTTGACATTTGACCAGAAGAATCTATGGGGCCCCGAGTACTTTGTCCACCACGGCTGGTACCACTGGTACCAGAGACACACACTGTACTACTAATCAAAATAAATGCCAGGTGACATTCCACACATTTCTGCTCTCGACAAACATTGCTGAAGAGACAGAGGGGAAGGGAAGTGGGGAAAGTGGGGGGGAGGGAGGGGGGGGGGGGGGGTTGTGCTAAATGTAGAACAAAACGTAGAGGGGTGCAAACGTAATAGCTCTGCTAGATGAAATGTGGGATACACAGCAGTGATGGGTTCCATTAAGGGGGGATTTGATCATCTTCACCGTGTGCTCTCACAGCCCCAGCTTCACATCAGATCACTATGCTAGAACGCCCAAACGGTTGGGTTTATCTCCCCCATAATTATTTTGATGCCGATGACAGAGTGCATGTGGCTCGGCAAGTGCACGCTAAGCCGACACCTTGTGTCCCGTTAGAAATTAGAGAAATGTTGTGAAATGATGAACACTAAATGACTGTACATCATGGTAGTCTGCACAGCAACCTTTAACATTACAATGGAACACATTGTATCACTCGGAAACCATTTCCACAGCTCGCCAACAATCTCTCCCATCAAAACGCAGCCCGTGTTATCGCCTGGGCGCCTCACCTTAACAACGGATTCATTCCACTGATACACAATGAGAGGGAAACAATGCGATTCGTCCGTTCATTCATTCATTTAAGGCCTGGAGCCAAGCAGTTGGGCTCCATTGTGTTGTGTTTACCATCGATTAACTATGCTATACACAGCATCTGTATAGTATAGGCGTTAAGCGAGGCAAAACATGGTCGCATATGTGAAGGACGTGGTTGCGACCTTCTCGTTTCTACGCCGCCGCGGCGTTGAGCGATGATAAAGCAGCGGCCTTGATGGCAAAATTGTCATAAGATCGACTTTTAGATCTGCTTGCACTTCAAGTCCCTCTGTCGACTCCCACGTAGACTCACAATGGATTGTGTCTGACATAACGCCACACCTCCGCTCACTTTGGCTCATCTCAGTGCTCCTCAACCTGCAGTCTGGGGACCATTGGTGGGCCATGAGGATATTGCAAGTTGGCCCCCCCCCAAATAATTGCCAAACACTGAGATTTTGACTCTAACACAACAGTAGTATAATATATAACAATAAAAGATACATGCAATTTATTTTACTACTATGTAAGTTCCATTGATCCAAGCCGTAACACAATCGATTGATTGATTATTAAAATAAAGCTTACTCTCAAAACCCACAACGGACCACACATCTGACCACTTGACACGGCAGCTGAAAGGCGGGCGGGCGAACGCTTCTAAGATTTTCCAGTTGGGCCCTGATCCAGAAAAGGTTGAGAGCCACTGCCCTTATCTGATGGACAGAAGCGCCCCTCCCCTTTCCCCTCCATTCAAGCTGCGTCACATCACCTGATTATTGGCCCATGGCGTATTACTTTTAAGGGATTCCAGGCAAACAAATTTTCTGTCGGGCGGAAGCGACGCAGCTTCATGAAAGGGTAGGATTTATTTTACGAGCAAACCTTAATTGGTTCATCGAGATCCTCCGCGGTCATGTGCTTCTACTGTAGCACATGAAATTAAGTATTTTTCGTGGACTTTCCTTTTTTTCCCCTTATTTAATAACAAACACTTCAGGCCCAGTTCATTTCCCACAGAGAGGAGGAGAGATGTGGGAATAAATTAGTTTGTGCATGCGTGTGCCGTGTGTGTGTGTGTGTGTGTGTGTGTGTTCGTGCACATGCGTACGTGTGTGCATGCAGTAGAAGTTGGTTTTGACTAGACTGTAAAGCTATGTTTGCGGACTTCCTCAAAGGCCTCAGGGTTCATCCACAAGTCCCGTGCACCTTAATGGTAGGTAGTTATATCGTAGCACTTTTTCTGTGAAAGTCGATTATTCTTATAGCAGCAGCTGCATACAGTGGTGGGAAAAATATCCTGTGTGCTCGCTCGTGACACACCACACACACGTAATGATGTATATATATATATATATATATATATATATATATATATATATAGCTGTGTGAGAATCAGCAAATTTCTGTCCAGTGTTGACGGCGTGCGGTTTCAAATTGGCCCATAGCTTGGATGCTTGCACTATACACTATAAACACTGGCTCGCCTTTTATTTATTCATTTGCACGAGATCTATATATAAAGTTCCAGGCGGCCTTTATCGGCGTATCGCAGAATTTGTCCAACAGCTGAGGTACTATATTTCCCGCACCAAGGAAAGTGGTGAGCGTTCGGGGGAGGAGGGGGTATTGGGGGGGGTTACACAGACAGACATTGGTCGCCGTGCCCTAGCAGCAGTCACTTACCATTAGGAACTACATGAGGTGCATCTGCCCATAGTGAAACACCTTGTAATTAACTCCGATGTGAATGTGTTAAGGTTAGCCTCTTGTCTATGGGAGGGAGCGAGGGGGGGGGGGGTGTTCCGCGACAGTGTAATTACGGGTTGCTCACACTACTCTCTCTCTCCCCCCCCCCCCCCGAAAACGCGTGTACTAATTCAATCCATCTTCATTTCCACCAGCGACGCCCCTCCCGTTGATGGATAGTTATCATTAGAGAGTGACAAAGCGGCTGAAACGACTGAGGCGTGAGAAAGAGAGGGAGTGTGTGTGTGTGTGTGTGTGTGTGTGTGTGTGTGTGTGTGTGTCTGTCAGGCCTAATGTCGGGGGACTGTAGGATGTGTTCTCTCGGACACACGCTATCGCCTCGGACAGCGAGATCATATTTTACGCCGGGGACAAGCATGGAAAAAGACATGGATGGAGAGAGGACTGCTGGATCAGGGAACACGGGACATCCTTGACGCGCATGCATGCACGCACACACATGAAATCAGTGAGATGAAAACTACAACCACACACACACACACACACCTTGGCTCAGAGTGACCATAACACACAGAGAGGCTATGGTTGGACTTGCTAGACTTTTATAGCATGCTGTTCAGACTGCTGACAGACACACACACACACACACACACACACACACACACACACACACACACACACAAGGACCTAAGCACTGGCTGCAGCCGAACACTAAACCACAGGCTGTGATTGAGGGAGACTCCACTATATTTTCAGTCTATATATTCAGCCTGGCCTCAGCCATATATCTTAATTATGTGCCTTGCCTCTTTTTCCTAAAAGAAAAGGGGGGGGGGTATGCATGTCGGGCCCCCCGGAGCACCAGCAGGCCTCCGAAATGAGGCCCTTGCAGTTTTTATGGGGCCTGCGTGTCGGCCACTGCATCATTACATGGAGTTTTACGCCCAGGATGAAAACACAGCCTTGCTCTCCCCGTCTTTCCTGGCAAAAAATAAAGACAAACACACACACACACACACACATACACGACAAGCGCCACCTTCAGAGCGAAATTGAAACTCCCAAAACAAACTGCTGAGGAAGAAGACGTGGGAAGAGGACGGGCCCGGCGAAAACAAAAGCGGAAGGGTGAATAAATGGCCCGAAAAGAGCTTTAGCTCACCACTGTTCTCAACGTGATTATCCTCTCCGCTTTCTCCTTGTGGGTCACAGGTTTCTGGGTCACCACTAACGCTCACACTCACACACACACACACACACACACACTCACAGGTTTGGCCTTGGAATTTCAATGACTCAATTGTATCTAGAGCTCTGCATCGATGTGTGTGCTCAGTGACCCGATGGAGGACCACGTGGAGAGCGGCTGGCCGCCACCTCGGTTGTGTCAGAGCGGAGGGAGGTGGGGGGTGGGCACCGTTGCCCCCCCACCTCGCACCCACCACAAGGTGGCGCTGACGATAAACGAGGCGCTTCGAAATGGCCAACACACACACACACACACACACACACACACACACACACACCGTGGCAGCAGCAGTAGTAGCTTTGTGCCTCTTGCCGACTTGAACGGCAGACGGGGAAATGTGTTTGGCTTTCTTTTTTCCTTTCTTCTCCGATTCCTATAATAGTGGTGATTTAAAAAGGCTTTTTTCTGACACCTGGAGTTGTAGACACTTCCTCAAAGACACAGACGTACTGTGTTTTACTGTCAGAGTGGATTTGACGGCAGAATGCACCTATGAGGTTCACAGTCAGGTTGAATGTGTGAGATTCTCAGGCTTGTGCGCACTTGTTTCTGTTGGCTCATTGTGAGGGAGGAATGTGTTGCTACATCCACCCCCCCTCACCCCCCCCCCCCCCACACACACACACACACACACACACACACACACACACTAATTTAATGCTTACGCATACAAATTCTTCTGTTATTGTAAACACGCACAAAATATGGGTTTGTGCACGTCCCGACACCCATTAAACAAGTGTTCACACTCGCGTGTGCACTTGCACACCCGAGCCCATTCATACAGTATATGCAGACATGTGTGTGCACATGTCTGCGCACGCACGCACGCACGCACAGCCTGGCTGGTCCGCCTGCACAGACCCTGCAGTTTGTTTAGCAACACTCCATTTAAACGACGCCCAAAGGGTGCAATTAAGGCCAATTAGAGCCTGTCGGTTTTATTAAGAGGCGCAGACCGGCCAGGCTGGAGGGCAGCGTGGAGCAGGATGGAGGGCGAGGGAGAGAGAGAGAGAGAGAGAGAGAGAGAGAGAGAGAGAGAGAGAGAGAGAGAGAGAGAGAGAGAGAGAGAGAGAGAGAGAGAGAGAGAGAGAGAATATGGGTGGGGGGGTATAAGGCATTAGGCCACGCAGCTAACACAGAAGTGTTGATAGTTTTTTTTTTTATCGATCTGCAGGAACCCCAATCTACACTGTAAAAATCACACCCATGTAAAGTGAGGGGCACTCTTATCCTCGTACATCATTCAATAACTTATATACTTCCACAATGCCCCACACTATACCACTTCTCGGTCATGTTATACCGTCGCAAATACTATTAACGAGAATTATATACATAGCCCATTAGCCGATTTGCTCAGACGTAAATTCTCCTTTCATTGTCAATGGCAAATGTGACACGATTTAGGACAAAAAGCTGTATATAGGAGGGGCTAGCACCCCTCAAAGATTCCTCAGTGTTCATTTAACTCAGAGTGTACAAATGGATTTGTTCCATGGTCCCCAGACCTGACATTGAGACACAGACAGTGCTCTAGCACCTCTCCAACAATAGGAGCACTGCTGCTGGTAGGGCAGAGGACAGAATAAGGCCTGAAATATACTTTGTGTGTGGGGGTGTCAAGCACCAAAAATAGCCGATATACAAGCTCTACAAGCTCACAGCGCCTCGGGACGTGCCGTGAGCTTGTACGTCGTCTATTTCCACCCCAGCCGAGTGTACATCAGGCATAAACACCATGACAGCCACAGTGGAGCGACATGGCAGATGACGAGGCTAAGTGGCTAGCCTAGCGCTGTCAGCAGTAATCCTGAAGGAAAACGTTAAAAAAAGAGTAAAGGGCCCATGCAGCGATGCCTATCCAGCCTGCTTCAACGTGGGGTCTGACCTCAGGTGTCACGTCTCAACAGCGGCGGCGACCTTTAGAAGCCACGACGCGTTCTCGTGACGCAGGCGTTCCCGTCTCGAATGGATGGCTGCACGAGAAAACAAACGGAACTATGAAACACAGCCTGCTAGCACCACATGTGTGGATGCAGATGTCACAAAGCACGTGGGGGAGAGAGCAGGGGGGGCTGCGGAGTGTGCTTGTGAATGGAGCAATACAGAAACAACAAAAAACTACAAAACACCGGGACATCTTTCATCAGAAGAAAAGAAGATTTAAAAAATAAAGAAAGAGAGGGCAAATTAATTATCATATCATTTCACCTCCTTCACAATTCTTCCCTTTTTTCGCCGACCCTTCAGAGATGTTTACAGATAGCTGTAGCTCGCCACTCTTTTCCCGTGCCGGCGCTTGGGACACGTTTCAAAAGACCGGGCCCTTTTCATCTCCCCACTCTCGCTGGGAGGAAATGTGTGCTCCTTAATGGCTTTCAAAACAGGAAGCGTTGGCAAGGAGGAAGAGAAGACAGAAGGAGCCCCCCCCCCCCCCCCCCCCCGCACACACACATAAATACACGACACCCAGCGCCACCCCTATGCGCCACTCGACGCATCCTTTACGCTGAACCGAGAGCTGCGGTTGCTACTTTGCCAAGATGCCAACTGTGCCAGTCACACTGACCTCCATCTGTAGGCAACTTGATACCATCTCTCTCTCTCTCTCTCTCTCTCTCTCTACACTGCACTCTCCCTGCTGAATGGCTCCGCTCAGTCACATTGGAGCCTGAATGCCATTCAAAGCTCTGCCTCAAGAGTTCATTTGCTATTGTGTTCTTTGTTAACAGCTGCTGGATATTAAAAAGAAAAGAAAGAAAATCTTTTATCACACAAGCAAATACAAAAAAAAAAAAAGTATTGCCAGAGTGCATGCAGGAATACATTACTGCCTGCAAATCACATCGCTATCACAGCCCCGATTTGACTCAAGTCGTCTTTATCAATGACCCACAGCAGCGCAACGCTCATAGCCGCCGTGGTTTGGCTCAAATTACTATTTGAGTACGGGGCTCTTGCCAACTGCATGGCTCACTACTTTAATAGTATGTGTAGGTGTGTGTTTACCGTTTGTTGTATTCATAATTCCGCCTCCTGCGGGGCATCTGTGGACACAGAGTGCCCTTGAACATGCCATGAGTAGTCTTTCTACGCCTCGACTAAAAAGGGAGCTGAAAGACAGATACACACGCTTCCGCACAGTTGGATAAAACAAACCTTAACCACAACTCAACCTCACTGTGAGAACGCTTTTTTTGGTCTGTTTTTTCTTTCAAAAGATGTTCAGAAGAATGTTTTTTTTGTTTTGTTTTTTCTCCCTCTCTTCATCTCGCTTTTTCAACAAATGCAAAACCCCCTTAAAAAGGAGAATAAAAAATATCCTTCCCCGTGTGCTATTTCCGTGTGTGTGTGTGTGTGTGTTCCCCTCCCATTGATTCTCTCCCAGCCAGGGCCTCTTCCGAACACGAGGCTGCTTCCTCGCCGGTGTCATCTCCTATAGCGCCATTCTTCCCTTTAACTGAGCTTCCACTCTCGTGGCGTTAACACACATCCACCAGGGAGAGGATGTTAGTTGGGGAATGGTTGCGTGGCTTATGGTGGTGAAGGAGAAATGGGTTAGTACCGTTACGTTACGTGTGCTGCAAAGTATCAAGTATTGATTTGTGTTTGATGCAGATGGAGCGAGGTGTGTGGGCCGCTCGTTCAAAGCTGTGCAGATCCGTCTCTTTTTTTGATCATCACTACAGTACACTTGCTACGTAGCGACGCTGCTAGTGGTTAACATTAAGGCAGTGAGACTTTCTTTGGTTGTGTGTGTGTGTGTGTGTGTGTGCGTGGACGCGTGCGCGTGTGTCTGACTGACGGATTGGGTTCCTTTGTTGTGCATCGTGTTACGGTTCATCGGCCGATTCTCGGTGGTCAGCGGTCTCATTAAATGGAGTGGCCCGATGCGCACTATGATAGGCCGCCATCGAGACCTGGCAGCGCCTGGAGACGCGGTCGGTTCCCGTGGAGAGCGACAGCGTTCAAAGTGAATACATTATTACGAATCGCCCGGCGAAAAAAACAAACAAAATAAAAATACAGAACACAGAGAGAACGAGGTGATGGGGGGGAGTTGTAAAGGAGAGAAGGAGGTGATGGGGGGAGTTGTAAAGGGCAGCGCAACAAGAGAGGCAAAGTAAACGATGGAGGGAGAGGGAGAAACATGGCGTTAAAGTCCATTGGCTGGAGCTGGTATACTGAACCCAGCGAGCAGCTAGCAGCGCTCGTCGGCTGTGACGAGCCTCGGCTGTGTTAGCTGCTGCTCCCTCGCTCTGCCGGCCCCCTCTGTGATGTGCGCCTGTGTCCACTGGGGGCTACAATTAGCCCATCAAACTCATTCCAGTCGGGGGATTCTCCAACCCCCACCCCCCTCTTCTCGCCGGTGCTCTCCAGAGCCCGGGCTGCTGCAAAGAGACAGGCAACTTGTAAGACTGGGGGAGGTAGCCTTTGAAGTGCCAGGCTCTGCTGAGGCCTCCCTTTTTGCTCGAATCAAGGCTGAGGAGATATAACAATTAAAATGGCGGGGCCCGACGCGGCTCGCTCGTCTCGCACACACGCAGCTCGCGTGCCTGATGGCGGGGAAGCGAGGGCTACCATCGTGTCGGATTATCAGCCCTGTGGTTCGGGCGCAACTGGGGGGCCCCGACGGTCAAACAAACCAGAGAACATGTGAGTGACAGCTGAGAAAAGGCTCTGCATGTCATTCCTTCGAGGAGCCGTCGGATTGAAACGTCGAGGCGTCGTCTGTGTGTGACAGTTAAGACTGGTGCTGGGCTCGGTGGCAGACAGCCAGGTAATTACACAGCACTGACTAACCAGCCCGCAGAGGAAAGGCCCACTGCTGCAAGCATGCTCGCACATGTGTACGCACACGTGCACACACACACACACAACGAGAGTCAAAACACTAGTTTGCATGCAAAGACAGACAGTGGCGAGTATAGATCATACAACCCCACCCGTCCACCCACATCATCCCTCTCCGACTCACACACACGCACACGCACACACACACAGGTGCTGACACAGAGGCAGAAACAAGGTCTGCATTGTTTCAAGGTGGATTACGATGACTCTGATGTGACCCTGCTCCCTCGTCTCAGCAGCAGCCATCTCTACCTATATATATTCCACGCCTTTTTGGCATTCATGTTCCTGACGGCAGTGTACGTACGTGTGTGTGTGTGTGTGTGTGTGTGTGTGTGTGTGCGCGCTCACTGCTCGGTACAGTTTAAAAACAGGTGTGTCCTCCTGCAGATAGACTGGAGCATGTGTTCTGCGTTAGCTACTGCAGGGGCAGCCAGGGAGCGGTTCATAACTGTATGTAACAGAGCTGAGGCGTATCAACGCATCAATCAGGGGAGAACCGGGGTCAAGTCACTCTTACATTCAAGTAGAGTTGAGGCTTCCTGCACACTTCTGAATAATGACGACCAGACAACACCGGAATTTAACACTTTGTTTTGCCCAGGAATCTTTCAGAATAAAGGCGCTACAGTGCCCAGCAGATGGGCAGATTTTACTCCGAAAAGCCTCGCCTTCCATTTGCCCCCAAAACCCGGGAGGTATAATATTCCATTACTACCTCGCGCTACCTCGTCTGATCTCTCTTTAGAAGTGTTAATATTCCAAACAACCAGAACATTGCCGTTCTGATCAAAACCATGGAGAGCTACGTACATTTAGAGATAATAGACAGTTTTTTCGAGCCGTAAACAAGGAAGTGAACGGCTGCGCGAATGCGTGAAACATGTCAGCGTGCGCTGCACAAGGCGTTGCCTAGCAACAGACCTGTCAAAAAATAGATTTTAGGGGCACCCTGGCAAGCCGGGGCGCCTGATGGAGGGGAAAGGAACTGGTCGGAATAACGTGTTCCTTCTATGCGCTACGTCCGGCCAGGGAAATTCCCCCCTGTCAGGTGAAAAGAAGCAGCATGGACTCCTCATGCATGGAAGGAGGCATGCTTGAGACTAAAATGACGTGTGAATGGCACAGAATGAATTGCAGGTCAACTTTGTCTGATCATAATGTTAGTTATTGCACGTCGTCGTTTGTTAATTTTTTTAGCATGGAACTAGAGATTGGCTGAAGACGGCAGCATCCTAGTTGAACACCATGTCTCCTTTGAAAACCCTTCCATGACACACGGCCGCACGACGACAAATCAGGGGCATAATTCTCGGAGCACATATCTTCAAAGTGCATGTTGTAGCGCCGCGCCCATTAGTGTGTGAAAAGACTACATCTATGGCGTTTGGTAAATATTCATTATCACTCAGAGCGGTACATTAGATGTGTATGGAACCATGAGACCTCAAAGCAACACGCTTTGAATGGAGAAAATAAAATGAAACCGGCGACCGTACAACAGGTCTCATGTTAAGAAGAGGAATTACTTGTCAATTAACACAAAGCGATTTTAAATGTGTCTTTTTAGCCTATCTATCGTAGACACACACCCTTGCATTACAACCTGCTCAGAGAACAGGGTCAGGTGCAATAGAGTGCGCGATGGATGTCTGATACGTAGAGCTGACTAATCTTCATAACGGACGCTGAAACCTCAATTTAAGTTTCCAGCTTGTGGATCTGCTACTTTTGATGCTTTTGTGTGACACTGAGGTATGATCAAGTATGGAGTTAATTTACAAAAAAAACACAAAAAGTTCAAATGTGAATAGCCGGTTTCTGCCCATCAGTAGAGATTTGACTCCTGTGTGAACTTTTTTTTCACCATCTAACTGTCTGGCACTCAATGAAATAATGTACGTTTTTGTACTGTAAGTTACTCAAATACAGGCAGGTAAACTGACCAGACAAAACAAAAGTATGAAATGAAACTAACAGGATCTCTCTCTCTCTCCGTCTCTCTATCAATCACTCCCTCCCTCTCACTCTCTTTCTGTGTCTCTCTCTCGTTGCCGATACCAGACCTGGCGTTGCTATTTTGGGAAAACATCAGAGAAATTGTCAAGTATTTTTCAAACATTTTCAAATGACTGAGCTTGTAGATTAGCCATGTTCAGTTATTTGTCATATACGACCAAGTATAAAGGGGCTTAAGTGATCGAAAACAGAAAAAGAAAAGCTGCATTGGATTCCAGTGAATGCCAGTGTGAATCAAGCCAGCCATTCATGCTGCCAGTTGATTTAGGCACGGCTCGCTACACACCAATCAGCTACGCCGGCCACTCACTTGTCTGCCATTCCAACACAAGATGGAGACAGTGCCAAAAGTTCCAATTAAAATCTACACTCCTGATGTCGCTGCAGAGAAAAATAAGAAACGCAACGAAATGGAATAGGAGTGCTGTGGTGTGGGGTTTTTTTTCCGTCTTTTTTCACAGCGTTAGAAAAGAAATACAACAAAAAGCTGCCAGAATTCAGTGGACGAGCCCCATGCTTACAGTTATTCTGTCTAAGTAAATAAGCGTGAAGAGCGTGTATGTTTGTGCGCGTGTGAAAAAGGAGATTGTCTGTCTGTCTGTGTGCGCGCACATACTCGTGCGCGCGAGCGTCGAGAGTGGGAGTGCCTTGTTATGGAGGAACAGATCATGTCGCAGATAAGAGGGCGACGCTGTTCAAAGGAAAAGCCAGGCCGGTAAAAACGTGCGCCGATACGACATCGTCGCCTTTACTGTCCCTTAATGAGCCTGTCTGGTGTCCGTGAAGAGGAGGAAAGAAGAAGGAGGAAAAAAAGAAACCTCCTCGGGCGCGTCTCGCTCCAATCACCGCTGCCGGGGATTTTTATTCAAATCTCACACACAACTGTCACGCGGCGCGTCCGGACCGCACTGTTTATCTCACTCTGAGAGGATGTTAACAAGACAAATGAATGAATAAATACACAAATAATGCGTTTAGGTAGTGTTAATAATGTATGAAATGGAAGCTGCTTCTTGACAGTAACTGCTGCTCCGGGGATTCTTCCCACAACTTTTGGTGACAGGTTCTGTTTACGCACATACACACACACACACCCCCCCCCCCCCCCCACACGCTTTCCAAGCGTGGATGTCTGGCCAGAATTCTGGCATCTCCAGAGCGCATATCGCTGATGGCAAAGATACGCTTTTTTTTCTTCTTCTCCTGTGACAAATGGCCCACATTCCACAAAAACACACCAACGTTCCTCGTCAGAGCCTTTTCGGTTGGCAACGCTCCGCCCTCCACCCCCCCCCCCCCCCCCCACCATAGTTCCTTCTACGGTGGAAAGCTCAGAATGAATCCCCTGCAACTCCGTGACCGCTTTGAATGGCATCCTAATAAGCCGTTCAATTAAAGGTGAGCTTCGGAGAGGCAGGGGGGAATAATATAAACAAGGCGGCGTGTGCACACCTGCGTAGGTATGCCGCGAGAGCAGGCATCGCCTGCCTCCGTCGAACTGTCCCATATTTTCCACAACTATTCAGAAAACGGTTGGTGGACCTGGGGGGGGGGGGGCACTTAAAGAAGTGGAGCAGGTAAAGAAAAATAATTCCTGTATCTAACCCCCCCTCCCTTTCCCCCGGAAACCGAGACAAAAGAAGATCCTGGCGCTTTAGACGCTGTCGACCAAGCTGAGCAGAGGCATGAAAACAAAACAAAAACAGCAACAACACAAACATCAAAACCACCGGCAAACTAATCTAAGAAGAGTTCAGAGATGTCTTCACTGGAAGACGCAGAGAGGAGCGGAATCAAATAAATTGGAAGGGTATAGTCGCGCTCGGTTTGGCCTGACACACATCGGAAAACTTCACTAGCCGATATGAAGGTGGGGTGGGCATTGAAAACTGATTCCGAAAGCAGATACCCAGTGTTGACAACTAAACTACGCCCCCACCCCCCCACCCCCCCCCAAAAAAAATCCCTCTCATGCTATATGGGCCAGACAACACTAAACCCAATTCAAGGCAGCTTAAGTGCTCCCTGGAAGCAGTCAGCATTCCACTGCAGCCCAACACACACACACACAGTGTCAGTCTTTGACTGTCACAGTGCGTTCAGCCATAACAATAAATTGTTCTTTGGGGAATGTGGGTTGAACTGCACACACACACACACACACACACACACACCTCCCTGCATCCTCTTAGCCTGGTCCCTGCATCATATTTAGCCTGGTCCCAGCACTCCACTCCCTGCTGTATACAGAACAGGTATGTCTGTCAATCACAATGGTAGTGGAGGCTGCATTATCACATTTTGGACTGAGGCCGATTAAAAAAATGCCATGAAAACCTGACCTATACGTTTTCTGAAAAACTATTTATATACCAGCATCAAATAATTTTAGAATACTGTACATACTGTACACCAAAAGGGGTTCCCGCCGAGAAAGGGTTAAGGGATGTGCTGATGTCACTGCACCATACCTATTCCAAACTGGTAAACTTGGATCAGTCTAGACAATTACTACATTTTTGACAGACATGCACGCCCGCACGCAGAATATCGAATGACTTAAAGACTAGATTTTATGGCTTTGTTGGCACTGAACTTAACAGCACTATAAAGTGAAAATTGAGAAATGGTCCACCAAGTGTACATGGTGGACAAATCGATCCATCTAGATAATAGAGACATTTTCAACTCATTAAAACCAATATTTCCATCTATTATTCCCTTCACTTTGTGCCGTCTATTCAAAGACCTTGAAATGCTGCCGTTTTGTAGGGTCCGCTTCAGGTTGTCCTCGACGCGAGTCTAAACATCTAAAGGCAATAGCAACTTTTAGTCACGTTTATTTTATTTTTTTAATGCTGCCAATGATTTTATGGAGCTCAAGTGCAACACATGTTCAAGGCAAGCACACACACACACTTAAACAAGTATTCTACAGTATGATTAATGTACACACACACACACACACACACACACACACACACACACACACACACACACACACACACACACACAACAATCCAGAGCTAACGACTGCTATTCGGCAGGTGATCCCGGGTTTCATTATCTCACTAAATCAGTTCAACCCACACTCGAAAGATCTCTTAAAAACTTCCTGGAAAACTGAGCATGTGGGGAAAACGAAGGAGTGTAATGCCTGATTTATACTGAGTGTCGTGTCCTGCACAGAATTAAAAATAGCAGATCTGCCATTTCTTGAGCTCGATGTTGAGAAGTAAACAGAAACGCGACAGCACATGGATGAGATGAACGAACCTGCCCGGATTGATATCATCTCACCTCCAGAGTCAAGACTACTGCTGATGGGGGGAGGAGGGGGCCACGCACTGCCTTAGCCCAAACTGCTACTGCTGATGGGGGGAGGAGGGGGCCACGCACTGCCTTAGCCCAAACTGCTACTGCTGATGGGGGGAGGAGGGGGCCACGCACTGCCTTAGCCCAAACTGCTACTGCTGATGGGGGGAGGAGGGGGCCACGCACTGCCTTAGCCCAAACTGCTACTGCTGATGGGGGGAGGAGGGGGCCACGCACTGCCTTAGCCCAAACTGCTACTGCTGATGGGGGGAGGAGGGGGCCACGCACTGCCTTAGCCCAAACTGCTACTGCTGATGGGGGGAGGAGGGGGCCACGCACTGCCTTAGCCCAAACTGCTACTGCTGATGGGGGGAGGAGGGGGCCACGCACTGCCTTAGCCCAAACTGCTACTGCTGATGGGGGGAGGAGGGGGCCACGCACTGCCTTAGCCCAAACTGCTACTGCTGATGGGGGGAGGAGGGGGCCACGCACTGCCTTAGCCCAAACTGCTACTGCTGATGGGGGGAGGAGGGGGCCACGCACTGCCTTAGCCCAAACTCCTTCACTATGGCTGGAGACGCCCCTCGCATACAAGCCCCTATCCCTCAAACCCAGTGGTGTAGGGTACATTATCTCAAGTACTGTACTTTGTACTTTACTTGAGTATACTGTATCGCTTTCTTGACACTATATACATGTACTCCACAGCATCTCAGGGGCAAGTGCTTTTTCACTCCACATTCATTTGAGAGCTTTAGTTACTAGTTACTTAGCGGATTTAGATTATTAATTAAGTGGTTAATGACCAATAATTATAGTCCAATAACATGATATATAATGGTTCTGAAAAGTTTTTTTTTCTTTTGCTATACTTTTGTACTTTCACTTAAATCAGATTAACTACTTTGAATGCAGGACTTTGACATTTTTTGCACTGTGGTGTTTCTACTTTTAGCCCCAAATCTGCGTACTTCTTCCCCAACTATTCAAACCTCATTTCACCACATCCATCCATCCTCCTGCACGTTTGTCCCTCCCCTCTCCTCTCCAACCCGCTCCCTCTCTCCCTGTGCCCTCAGCCCAGTGCTAATTGGTAACTCTGTTGAACCGTGCCAGCTCGAACAATGAGACACCTGGAGTTCTGTCAAAACAAGTTTTGCTGTGAAACGGCCTCCGGTGCTAATACAGCAGCGTAGAGGAGAGGAGAGGAGAGGAGAGGAGAGGAGAGGAGAGGAGAGGAGAGGAGAGCTATGCTGTTGCTGGTAGGGGTGGTGTGGTTCTGGTGGTAGATGGTGGTGGGGAGGGGGAGTGGTGTGTTACTCAACTACTGCACAATGGGGCGGCGGTGGCTAGAGTGGCCGGATGGTAACCGCAAGGTTGCCAGTTCGAACCCTGTGGGCTCCCCCAGAGTTAGTGTCGAAGTGTCCTTAAGCAAGACACTGAACCCCTAATTGCTCCTGATGTGCAGGTTGGTGCCTTGCATGGTTTCCGCCGCCATCGGTGTGTGAATGTGTGAATGTAATGCACAATCTATGTAAAGCGCCTTGGATAAAGGCGCTATATAAATGCACCATTTACCATTTACCATTTACTTAAGTACAATTTGGAGGTACATTTACTAGATAATTTAAACATTTCAATATTTTATACTACTCTACTACATCTCAGGGGCAAAGCGTGCGAACATTTTTGGCAGGCTTTTTTGCCTTTACATGTATTGATAGTAGGTACCTGGTAGACCGGAAATGGGGGGAGATGGGGAGTGACACGCAGCAAAGGCCATCGGGATCACCGTCAGGCTACATTGGAGCCTGACAGCGGTCCAGGCCACTGGGTAGGGGTGATGGTGGGGTGATAAAGGCCACTGGGTAGGGGTGATGGTGGCGTGATAAAGGCCACTGGGTAGGGGTGATGGTGGGGTGATAAAGGCCACTGGGTAGGGGTGATGGTGGCGTGATAAAGGCCACTGGGTAGGGGTGATGGTGGGGTGATAAAGGCCACTGGGTAGGGGTGATGGTGGCGTGATAAAGGCCACTGGGTAGGGGTGATGGTGGGGTGATAAAGGCCACTGGGTAGGAGTGATGGTGGCGTGATAAAGTCGATGAAGAGCTTCCGCCGGCCGATTTATCCGTGTTGATTTCAGGGGCGTGCCGTCGCGTATCTCAAAACTCGACTTGGCCCGCCTCTCCTGGTGAGCTGTCAGTCAAACTCTTGGCATTGGGGAGGACTGCGACCTGGTCGCACCTTGAAAGGAGGAGGCCTGCCACACAGCCAACAACAACAGCAGAGCTATGTGCCGTACAGCATAGACAAAGGCGTGTTTGTGAGGCACACACACAGTCACACAGTCACACACACACACACACACACACACACACACACACACACACACACAGAGAGAGACAGACGGGCACACCCAACACAGATCCTGAACGACCTCGCCAAACAAGTTCTAGCACAGGCGGCTCGTACAAGACGAGGGGGGCGTGGAGGAAGTTTGATGCAGGGAGAGAAATTACCCCCCCCATCCCCCACCCCCGCCCCTTTGGTATAACTTGGCTCACGATCACTTTAATGCAGTGAGCGGTCCACAAACTTTGTCAATTAGGACCGTGGGGCCCTAAAAAAGAATTATAATAATAATTGTGCCAGAAACCTCAGAAAAATGCAAGTTCTCCTCTGTGCTCGATCGTGGTAGCTTCATGCCAGCTCCTTAACGTTGAAACAGGTGGCAGAGCGCTGCCCAACGCGTTGATAAAGGCTGACTCCGGCATTCAGGCTCTCACTTCTATTCCTGTCCCTATAAAGACGAGAGACGCACGGTGACAGAGGAAAGTGCAGGACAAACGGCAAAGCAACGGGAGGCCCTGACTTCTCCTGGCCCTTGAACTAATAACTCAGAGACACACAGAGGGCGAGAGAGAGAGATGGAGATAGATCATTTGATAGTTAGATCAGAGAGAGAGAGAGAGAGAGAGAGAGAGAGAGAGAGAGAAATCACCAAGAGCATTCATTGTGTGCATTATCATCACATAGTTATGCACTCATGATATTTGGTGTGCATTCATACAAACACACATGAGATACAGAATACACAGTATATATTATATACCGCGCCACACACACACACACACACACACACACACACACACACACACACACACACACACACACACACACACACAACCTCACTAAGATCTCGCTGGCTTCGACTCAAGCCCAGATGCTAATAAAGAGAGTCTCTTCAAAAACAGCTGCTAAACATAAGTATACAAAAAGACAAGTGGCAGAGATTCTCCAATCGCTCCTTGCCGGATGGCAGAGGCCAATTCACAATGAATACCCAAGCGTGCCTCTTCAGTGTTCACCAGTGCTGTGACAATGGCTTCCAGCGCCAAAATAGAATACCACTGTGACAGCGTCATCAATGCCCTATACAAACACAGACATCGGCGGTTTGTGAATATTATCATTCGGAGCCGGGTTTGCAGTCACATCAGCGGTATGACGCGTGTGATGCAGCAGTCTGTGTGGCCCCATGTCACAGATGTCAACGCTATCACCTTCCTGACAATGAACCTCTCACCTCTCACCGCCCAGCACGCTCTGTTAAGTCAGTACATTGACGAAAAGAAAAGAAAAACAGGTAAAAGCCACGCTTGTACAAGGAAGCTGTGTGAGAATTGTCTTTGGGTGTGTGTGTGTGTGTGTGTGTGTGTGTGTGTGAGCATGCTAGATTTGTTGTGCTTGATTCTTGAGTCAAGTATGAATGAGGTTTAATCATCGCAAACACCCCACCATCCTTCCACAGAAACACACCACTTAACTTAAATATTAAAAAAACTACAAGCTCACAACAGGCCACGAGTCAAGGCAGTGTGAGATTGCAGATCTGCTATTATTAAAGTGGTTAATCGTGGGCCCAGCTGAAGAAAACTGCCCAAAACAGAGTCTGATGGCAGGGTGTAATTGCAGCCCTATGCTCCATCCAGGAGCCTACAGGAATAAGTCAAGTAAGTAATTGGCATTGCTTAATGAATTGGCATAGATACAAAAACAGTAGCAACAAAGCAATAGCACTCAATTAGCACAGAGCATTAAAACAGCAGGATTAGCATCATCATTATTATCATCATCACTATGATTTAGGTTATTTGTTATTTTTGTTCTGTTTTTAAAAATCATCATATCAATCATCATTATCATCATCAGTTCACAGTTATTTCTATTTATTATTATGATTATTATTTTTGCATTTGTTTGTGGCATAAACCAAAACAAAATCTAACATAATGATATTTTTGGAATTCAAAGGTCTCTCACCAACTGAAATTGGTGAAGGTTCAGTTCAGACTGTCCGGGGAATTCCCAGCAGAAGGGCCCCTGCAAGGCAAAGATGGATGTTCCCATGTCACACAATTATATCAGCTCTCCATCTCTCCCTCCCACCCACACACGCACTCACACACACATACACACCCACACACACACACCCACACACATACACACCCACACACACACACAATACTGTATTACTATACTTGTGCTGTATTACTATACTTGTGAGGCTATCAACATTTTAGAACGGCAATATCAAAAAAATATATAGCAAATCTAGAAGCACACAACTTGATGGTGCATGGGCTTATAGATCAGCTATTTTCCGGTGCATGACACTTCTGCGCAACTAAGTATATATCAGACATAACTCTAAGCCCTAACCTGAATCTTTGGTAAACATAAACATTTAAGCATAAAACAACCAGGAAAATTGTACTCCCGACGATGGTTTCTAAAATTCTACTATACTGGATATTTGGTCCCCACAAATATAGTAATACAAGCAAGTACACACACACACACACACACTCACACTCGCGCGCTCTCTCTCTCATATGCAAACAGACAGACACACATACGCAAAATCCTAGGCTACCAGATTTTTATGCAAAAGCAGCGTGTTCTCAGTAGAAATAATGCATCCCCCCCTTGCCTTTTCATTTATTTACCCTACCACTTCCTCTCTGCTGGCTCAGCTTTCTCCAGGGTGTGTGTTCGGCCCCTATTACCACACACTTTTCTCACACACACACACGCAGTCCCGCGCACACACACACAGAATAGCAGAGCACCACCTCAGTGCTGCTTACATGACTACTATACGTGCTGGCTGGTTGTTAAAGCCGTATTACACTTTGGTAGGACATTTCCTTCACTTGTTACCCGTGCACGGGCTCACACGCTCACACGCACACACACACACACACACACACACACACACACACACACACACACGTATTTTTCCCCTTCTCAACATTGACGTTTTGCAGACGGCCAACGTTCTTTGTCGAGAAGGTAATCTTGGTTTAATAGATATAATAAACAATGTATACACTTCTAAAGTCCAAACCACACCAATGGGTCGCCATGCAACCAACCGGTTGCGAGTAGACGCATGTAGTTGCAAGCAACCATTGAATTGAACCAATTGAATCAATCGGGTCGACATGCACCACCATGTGTCGACGTGCAACAGGACATATCGTACCGCATGGGACGAACGCTAAAACCGTTTCGTTGCATCTCGACCCACTGGTGTGGTTTGGGCTTCACATGGAGCTTCAGAGGGAAAGTAAGAGACTGGTACTGTCTGTAGTGCCCTGGCCTGGAGCTGTGGTAGCTGACGGATAATGAATTCCATCAACAGAACATGCGTGGACATCTGCAATTTTTTTTTTCAATTTAACAAAAGTCTATTAACAAACTTCAGATATCCACAAATAGCCAAAATAGCAGATATACAAACTCTGTTATCTTCACCGAACACATGGAATAATGTCTTTAAATCGCTACCGCTGTCTTACCTGGTCTCATGCAGCTAAATCTGGAGTGTCAATTTAGCCTGAAAGTCTAAAAAGTATGGACCTTGTGAGTTAAATGAACACTCTGGACTTTGCTGTGTGCTAGCTGAGTTCAAATTGTGTCAGATTATATTTAGAGTGTGCAAGGGGGGGTGGGGGGACCGCTTATCTTGTGCCCTTAAGAGCTACCTCACATTGCACGTCACTCATGAAAAAGACATCAGGAAATTAGGGGGATGAAGAAGGGAATGAGGAAGGAGAGAGAGAAATAAAAACAAATGTGGATAGATTAGACAGATAAAGAATTCACGTGATGCTTCACGCTAGACACAGCCCAGTCACACAGACACACTCACACAAAAGCCACAGGGCCTTGGGTTTGCACGAGGCTCCATTGAGGGTTTCCACTACCTACTGTTGCACTCCCATTCAAAGCCATTGTGCTGCGTTCTTTCTCTGCGCTAAAAAAAAGTCACTAGGTCATATTTGTACTTGTGCTTGACCCTGGGGGCCGGCTACTATACTCCCTTTTCATAACTTCATACTTTTCATTACTTTTCATAACAGCGAAAGGCTGTGGTTGTTGGTTATACACACACACACACACACACACACACAGTATGCAACCCTGTCAAACAGCACGTCCAACATACAGTCACACATGCTGAGGGGTTGCCTAAGTTTAAGAGGGGTTATATAATGGCCAAATGCCATGGCTAGGAGAAGAACACGCACGCACACACACACACGCACGCACACACGCACGCACGCACGATGGTGTGTGCTATGGAGTGGCTCCTTGGGGAACCTCTTCATCACTTCACCGACTGCTTAGCAGTCAGCGAGTGTGTTGATGAGAGCCCTTGGTTTCCCCGTTTACTTCATAAAGATAGACATTTTAATTCCTCCACAGACATCACAGGGGAATGTAGGGTCACGTTATGTGAAGATGCATCTGTTCTAAAGCTACTTGAAAAACAATTTGTTGGAACTCAAAAGCTTTTTTTTTTAAATCAAACCCACATGTATTCTTAGTCATTCATTATGTTCGTTCTGCTGGCGGTATATCTTTAGTTAACGTAACATTGACCATATGAATGAACCCCATGTTCCTATTCATCTTGAACCTTTAACCTCGGGGCGAACATTTGGCAAATATAGCCAGTCTACAAGCTCACAAGGTATACTTGTAGATTGGCTATTTTTGGCTAAGAGGTTTGGAGGAGAGGGAAATACTAGAGGATGGAGTACAGAGCCCTTGGGGAGCCCGGTCGTCTTTGTATATGTGGTTAAAGTGTATTTTTAAGTACACAGACACTGGTCCTCAGTGAGCGCTTGGTGCAGATACTATATTGAGGGATTCTTCTATTCTTTCATGTCCAAAACAAACACGTGGAGACATTTCGCATACAGCGCTGCGTTATTGTTGCAGAGTCAGCCAGCCAAAATACTGATCAGAGTCGTCTGTTGAAACACACGGCTGCAGGACTGAAACAATGGCCATCCGAGGCTCTCATTTTGTGTTGTCACGGCTCCCAGCGTTGAGACCGCGTCTCGACGGCCACAGGTTTTGGCCCAAGGCACGGCGGTGGTGATGTCTCTCTCTCTCTCTCTCAGAGAAAGACAGGCTTCGGTTGGCTGTAGCTTCACCGGCACAGACATGGCTCTATGTGATTGAGGTTAGGGCTGTGTGATAAACCACATTTCACCACACTCCGGGAACTAAATGGAAGGGTGGCAGGGGGCAGTGGTGGTGGTGGTGGTGGTGGAGGGGGGGGGCAGTCTGCTGGAAGAGTCCGGGAGATCAACTTTCAGCGCCGGCAGAAAGCCGTGATGGGATATGGGAGAGATAAGGTGCGGAGAGAGAAAGGCGGCAAAGACGCGAGGGAGTGAGAGAGAGAACTTGATGGGGAGATGGCTGAAGATACGGGAAAGAGGGTGTCTTAAGTGAAAGCGAGAGAGAGGGACGCTTTGTGGGGTAAAAAACCTCGGGGCAGTGACTGCTCGTTAACAGCATCGGAGGTGATGTCCTCCCCAGAGCGCCGGGTTCATTGTCCCTCTGCACAGCCCAGGTGCACGGCCCTTTCACAAGCACAGGAAGTCCCCCCCCCCCCCTTTCATCCCCCCCCAGTTCCTCTAAATGGACACAGAGGTGGCCAATGAGAACCAACGTGATCCCGGACCTCTCTCTCTTTTCTCAACGCAGGGCGAGCCTCCACTACAGCAGTCGGTCTCCTGCTCCATTGTGGGAATCCGCAGAGTCATTGTAGCGCGACCCCTCGGGGGCTAAAAACGCACCTCTATTGGGTCTTTTATTCAGAATATTGAAACACGTCACTTCTATTCAGTTGCTCTCTTTCCACAGTGTTTCTTTAGAAGAACAAGTGTGGCTGAATGGGGGGTGGGGGTTGGGGGGGGCTCAGGTGGGAGGTCTCGCTTGCCATAAAAAAAACATGTCCAGATTCCATCACTTCCTCCATGTTAATTACCATACACTCAGAAGCAAGCGTCCTCCCTCTGTCTGTCTGCCTGCACCCAAGCTTCACTACCTCTGACGCACACACACACACACACACACACACACACACACACACACACACACACACAGTCTCAGAGTCTTGCTCTGCTCGGACAATGTCTCCATTGTTTTGTTGGCTTTCACTGACAGGAGGGGAAGGCTGGAGTGTTAACCATTTCCCTGCTGTGTCGCACTCTGTGTGTGTGTGTGTGTGTGTGTGTGTGTGTGTGCCCCAATTCCCAGCATGGCGGTGATTTTGTAAAACGTGTTTCAAAATCTTTAAAAATCATAAATTACAAAGTGTTTAATTTAAGTTTACAAAGAGTTTACAAATGTAACCCAAACGACCCTCATGAATAGTACGTTTGCACATTTGTAAACGCCAAAGAATTACAAATGGATTATACTGTTTACATAATGTTATAATCCATTAGGTGAAAAAGCAGCTGTCAAATGACTGTAAGCTAATATAGTTTAATGCGTTTCAGCTCAATGATGTCATGGCGTTCCCAACAAAGCCCTCCTCGACTCCTGCTGGGACCAGCGTTGTATTGTACTGCGGCTGGTGACAGTTGATGAAAAGATGCACTGCCATGCACCATTATTAACGCTAGCAACACAAGCGACGTGACGGAGTACACTCACCCAACGCTGCGACAATAACAGGGACTAACAGACACCAGCTGAAGTTACTGGCCCACAGCGATGATCTCTGTCAGCAGTGTGGGAGTGACTAGTTTTGAGCGCACACACATTCACATACACACAGTCACACACACAGTCACACACACACACACACGCACACACACACACACACACACACACAAATCTGTCACAGATGTGTGTAAAATTCCCCCTTTTTGCAGCAGCTCCGAGCAACATCCCCACTACCAAACATGATATTCGAGTCAATGGTGTCCAGTTGAAGTGACGAGCTCCGAGTTGACGAAGTATGCTACTTCACTCGGAGGCATGAAACAAGACGATCAAAAATATATAGGTTATACTTTCTCCCTGGATCTCTCTCTCTCCCTCAAAAAGCAATAGGTTCATAAATAATGAATAATCTAAAACCAATGGCATAAAAGTTCAGCAGTGGTGTTTCTCTGTTTTTTTGTTTTCTTTTTTTGACTGCCCACGGGGTGGTAGTGGTCTTCAAAAGGCCCGTCACGACCCCCCTCGAGGGCTTGCGGGGTGGACATGCTCCTCTTTCGCTCATGTGACCCTGCGGAGGTCCACCTACGACAGAACCACGAGCCGTCTGGCCCCGTGTCCCTCCAAACTGCAGACTCATCTCCTCTTTATATACCTATCTGCCGCAGCTGCCCCCTGGCTCTATCTCACTTCATGGTGCTATTGTTTCTCGGCCCGTTTAGAGGGTCACTTGAACTTCGGATCATTGTCCTTATCTAGAGCGGGACTGCCGACCGTCGGCCTTATGGCTTATGGCGACGGACTGCCGTGCCATTCAGGGGTGTGGTGGGGTCATTATGGCGACGGACTGCCGTGCCATTCAGGGGTGTGGTGGGGTCATTATGGCGACGGACTGCCGTGCCATTCAGGGGTGTGGTGGGGTCATTATGGCGACGGACTGCCGTGCCATTCAGGGGTGTGGTGGGGTCAAGGTGTGTGCCGTTCCTTATGGCGACGGACTGCCGTGCCATTCAGGGGTGTGGTGGGGTCTAGGTGTGTGCCGTTCCTTCTCGTTTCGGGAGCCCAAAACCAAACTACCTTTTACGCTCCAATTTATTGATAAGAGGCTCACGTATATGCGGAGCATGCTGGTCACCTCGGAGGAAAAGAAAAAGCACTGCCTTATTGGAGTGGCAACGAGAGGGCCTGCCGCGCCCGTCGTAATTTGTCTTGTGGACCCGTTCAGCTAACCAGCATGATGCAAACCGGGGAAACATTCCATCAAACACCTCCCTCAGTCAAATGTGGCGGAGCTGGGGTGGGGGGTTGGGGGGATACGGCGCCGGCAACACAAGCCACATTTCACGTTCAATTTGATTGCCGGAATTTACAGTCGCGCGCGGAGGCAACCGCCCCTCTGATCTCGCTATAGCCTCGTTCCCGGATCACAGGTCGCGCGGATCAATCCAAATACAGAAATAACAAACAAACAAAATCGTTATTATAAGACGTATTACAAATGCCCACAGAGACAATAATGGGCTGGGAAGGCGAGGTGCTACTTGAACTGCAACCACTGCGCTTTGTGCCTGTGTTACGAAACCACCCTTTAAAAAGCAGCTAGTTAAGACAGGACATGAAGTGCAAGAGTATTTACAGCCAACGTTGAGTCATAGCAGGATGAAAAACTATTTACCTGCAGCCTGCGCTGCCTGCCTACGACCATCTCAATAATACCAGAGGAGAGACGGGACCTTTTTTTTCTTCCCTTTTCCCTCCCCTCCTCCTCCTCCTCCTCCTCCTCCTCAGCGCTAGTCTTAAAATAACCAAGTAAGAAGAAGTAAGAAGGGGCCCCTGAACTCAGAGGTATAAAAATAACGTTGGCATCGCAGACGGACCAGAGCTGGGCTGGTTTCTGTTCAGAAGTACACTGTCTGTCACCAGCAGCTCCTTTGTCTTCAAACACCAACTTTTGACAGGGTTTATATTTCAAATAAACAGCTTTGTCAACTCCTGCTATTTTAGGGTATATGCTTAAATGTGAATGGGCTAAAGTCCCAAAGAGCAAAAATTACAGTTGCCGGGTACAAGATTCCAGCATTCAAATGACTACTGTCTGCAGTCTTCTATGCAGTGGTATGTGTACAATAAGGTCACGTACATACAGTACAGCTACTATCTCCACTCCAGCATTGGACTGCTGCCACACAGGACACATCACACCAACACTGTGACTCTAAACTGGGAACTCTCCACTCAAAAAGAAACTCTGAACAAAAAAAAACTAACAACCTTGCCAATAATGGCCCAAGGCCTCTGCGGTCACCTCACTAACTCCACTACCTCCACACACTTCATTGATTTTCCAGCCTCGGCTAACCCTGTGACCAACATGCGCAGACCTCTCCACAGCGCAACCTTTCCGCTGACCTCTCGGAAAACTTTATGCCTGTGGCACAACGATCAAGTTCAGGTTCAACTGCACATGCTAGCTCTCCTAGCCTCTCAGATATTGACGTGCCTGGAGTAGATGCACTGCTACGGATATATATTATATATATATATATATCCGTAGCAGTGTGTGTGTGTGTGTGTGTGTGTACTTTTAATGTACTCTTCATGGCCCTATGGCTGTCCACTCTCTCTGCTACCAGAGAGCTACTGCAGCTCTTTGCATGGGAGGGTAAACACTGTTGAATCAACTCCCACGCTGCTGACAAAGACAGCATGTTAGCTGCCCAGCCTTGAGGTCGTGCTCTTAAAAACTTGTCCATATGGGGTTCTCTGGACTTAATGGTAGCATGGCCGAACCAAAACAAACAACAACCTGGATTCACCTGCCTTAACGGCACCTCTCCGATGTCGAACGCTTCGCTAACCACACCTGTTTAGCAAAAATCAATCAATCAATAGAAAACTTCCAGTGCCAAAATGTGCTTGACTACCACGGCCCTTAGGTAAAATAAAACAAAACAAAAAACTGACTGCATGCGTTAGTCACTGTGATTTGGGGGTAAAAGACAAAAAGAAAAAAAGTCTACGTACTTTTCAAGTTAGTCAAAGGCATCCATTCACCAGGCTTCACAGGGGAATGAGGTTAGGACTATAGCCTTGAGAAAGGTTTTTTATTTTTATTTTTTGATAGGAAGGCAGAGATGAAGCTTGGTCTTTCTGCCATGAATGAAGGAAGGAGAGAGCGGGGGAGGGGGGGGGGGGGGGGGAAGGGTGAAAAATAAGGGCAGAGAGCGGAGGGTTTACTTACAACGATGTGGGCCGGTGACGGGGACCTGGCGTCTTTAAGTGCTTGTCTACTTTGGAGACCTCCTCCTTGAACATCTAACAGCGGCCATTTCATCTGTAGGTACTGCATGGTAGGGAAAAACAAACACAATGGAGGGGAGGAAAGAAAGAAAGAGACAAAACATGTTAACAATGCAGAAAGCAAAAAAACAGACAAAACGTGTGTGTTGTGTTGACATTCTGGCCCTCTGCAAATGAGGGTTGGAAAAGCTCAAAAACATGGAACGGACAGAGAGACCCTAAATAATGACACATGGAGTATGATTGGCTTGGCGGCATGCCCCTGGGTGCACAGTGTCCAGCATTACTTACAATTGTAAGACAATACTTGTCTTAACCAGAGCGACGTACAATAAGCAAGGTAAACGCATACATCAAGTGCAGAGAGACAGTGTAGTGCTTCTCAGTAAATTAGGATCACGGGTAACTCAAGACCCCTAGCATCAGTCTAAATAACTACCATTAAAAAAAAAATCTGTACATTGAAACTATTTAACAGTTAAATAATGAACATTGTTTAAATAAACAATGCGAGTAACAAAAACATGAGAACAAAATGACCAAGGCACACATACAGCGCAGTACTAGCAGTGTGTCGCGATGCAACGTGAGTGGGGAACATGAAGATGCTAAGTACGTAAGTCAGTGGATGTCTGGTTCAAGAGTCAGGAAAGTTTCAAATGTCAGGCGGCTCTTTTGGGAGCGTGGTGGGGGTGAATTGGATGCACACTACGCAATACTGTAGATTACTGCAGTGGTTTTCAATGTGCGGCCCGGGAACCCCCAGGAGGCCCTTCCAGGGGTGTCCCCAGACACACACTGTAAGGAGTACGTTAATGTCCATAATTCAATCAACTTATTACAATTCAATATATATATATATATATATATATATATATATATGTATGAGTAACCATTCTAACAATATGTCAACACCTATGAATATACGGCATTTCTCATGTCCTGTTATGAGATTTAGAAAACTGCATTTACTTCCAACTAAAAACATCTGTTCCGGGGTCTATAGGACAGATTCATTTGAGATGGGGATGTGGACTTATCAAAGCCAATTTGGGGGTCCGTGAACATGATTGACAATAATGCTTGGAAAGAAAGCCTCATGCACTACTGTACACTACTGTACACTGCCTACGTGTTTTAAGATGACCTAATGCCATTAAATGTGACTGTTGTAGGGTAAGTGACTTTTATTGGTGGCAGCCTGAGAGCTCATAAAAATAAAATAAAACGTTGAACTGTGGAATCTCAACACTGCTCTGTGACTCAACCTACTGACTGCTCCCATAAATGATTGACTTGGCCTTTATCGCACGCACGCACGCATGCACGCACGCACGCACGCACGCACGCACACAGACACAGTGGTCATGAGAAACATCTGTGTGTGTTTTAAGCTGGGTGGAGCGCTGATGACATGTACAATGTGGATTGCTCTAAAAGGCGAGTAAAGCACATTCCTTTGCACGGGAGTCAGTCTCATCTCCATACATTCATCCACAGTTCAGTCAAGTCTTGGGAGTGTGAACGTAACTCTGGAGGATATAAATGGACCTGTGAAAGGGGGTAGGTCACGACAGAAAAGGTAGCCAAGACTTGAGGCTATCGCGCCTAAATGTGGCGCGAATCCCTCTTCCTGTATAGACAGACATCCTGGAAGGATGAGGTTATATGCCATTGTCTAAAAGCACTGGTCCATAGACGCAGGTGGTCCATGGGAAAATGTTTAGAAAAATATGGATTGTACCAAAAAAATATATATTTCAAGTCCCGATCCCAACAGCCTTTGCTGCGTGTCTTCCCCACCATCTCTCTAACCTACTGTACATAAAAAAGCCAGAAAAAATATCTTAAAGAAAAAATAATAAATGAATGTGTTATGCCTGCTTACTGTGTATAATAAATGGTGATGCAGATGATTGCTCCAAATATGCTAGTGACCCAGAGCAAAAAAAACGAAGGTTGACAACCACTGTCTTTAACTATACGAGTTGTTGTTGCTAGCTTTTGTTTAGGGCTGTGCTCAGACTTAATTCTCGGCCCAGTGATCCTTCGGTGGCAGCGTTCCGCTTATCAATGTCACGGCCACCTAGTTTCAAGGCATAGAGAGGTCACAGCCGCTCTTTGAGCCCTGCGAGGCTCGTGGCATTAGCTAGGTTACAGAGAGGTCGAGGGCCTGAAATTGTCCTCATTGCAAGGGAAAGGAAATAGAACACACACGCGAGCACACACACACGCACACACACACACACACACACACACACACACACACACACACACACACACACACACACACACACACACACACACACACACACACACACACACACACACACACACACACACACACACACACACACACACACACACACACAGGAGGATGAGAGACCTTTGGAAAACTGCTCACTGCAGTTCACTATTAATCACATAGCTCTGACCGTCTTGTCAAATAAGTTCATCTATATTTGCATGCAAAATCAAACTTGTGGCTGCATTGGCAAAGCTATTTTGAGACTGTGGACAGGAAGTCGGTAAAAAAGAAGCGAAAGGAAGTCAAATACTGCTCATTGAGAGACTGTAGTAGAGGCAAGGGAGGAACAAACAGGCCAGAGGAAACGCTACCTGTGATCAACACACAGGACGCAGTGGTGGAAGAAATACTTGTTTTTTACCACAAAATAGAAGCACTCTGTTACAGGTAAAAGTTCTGTATTCAAAAAGTACGAAGTATGCAGAATGACCCATTTCACAATTTCTCCAAATCTGTAGAAAATAGCCCATCTCCAAGCACACAATTAGTCTACAAGCTCACCGAGCGTTGCACAGCAACACGCAGTGAACTTGTAGATTGGCTATTTTCGAATATCTAGTTTAAATTATTATAAAAGTATGTATTGTGATGATCAAATAGTAGCCCCTGCCTCAAATAGCCACCCGGTTCCTTTTAAACTCGTAGCTAATGTCTTCAAATACAACTACAATATTTGCCTGTGAGATAAAGTGGAATAGAGGTATAAAGTAATCAACGTAGGGAAATATACAATTAAAGCAAACGTAGTAGTAGTATCCTGCAATTGTGCTGGTGTGTACTGAGTTACTTTCCTCCACGGGTCTATTTGTCAATCTTGGGACCACCACAGGAGCTGGCACTCAGTAGCCCAAAGGACCACCACAGGAGCTGGCACTCAGTAGCCAAAGGACCACCACAGGAGCTGGCACTCAGTAGCCCAAAGGCCGAGGCATGAAAAATGGATGCGGTGTAAACTCCACATGAAGAAGGCTCCTCCTTTATTAAGCTGCTCTATAGCACCGCGGACCCCCTGCGAGAAAGGTTCTGACGAGTCAACCTGGCCTCGGGAACCTGGCCTCTGTGACGCATGGGATATAAAAACAACTGGGAAAAGATTCAAGCATCCTACATAAAAAAAACAAAGCCAGATGGGCCCCAAACGATGCAGCCATCCCATTGTGCTTCTTGTAATTCGTGGCACAGAATCTTTCCAAATGGGGGTCAGCGGCCCTAATGCATATCAACTCGGGGTCCTTGACAATGTTTAAGAAAAACCGGGCTAATTATAGCTGGCTTTCTGCAAACAACTTGACTCCTGATATCCTCTGTCAACCCCAACTTGTACTCTGCTGGTCGTCTACAACTTGCTCGCTTGAGTATGTAGATCGGTTCAAATAAATATCACGAATATTTCAAACTTTTGCCTTGATTGCGTATAATGAACAATAAAAAAATATATTTGTACACCACAATTGAACAACAAAGCATAATGGGTTAAGTACTTAATCATAATTATTAGGCCTGATTGTTTTTGTTTTTTTAAAATTTTTAGATTTTGCTTCTTGATTATCCGAATAACATACATGAGCAAGATTGAGTCATTGTTATTGTTTCTAAACATCGATTCGATATATTTGCGGTTACTTGCCCAGCCCAGTTGGGTCTGTGTGTGTGCCTGCGCGCATGTGAGTGCGAAGCATGCCCACGCGTGCGTGCGTAACGTGTCTGTGTGCGTGCGTAACGTGTCTGTGTGCGTGCGTAACGTGTCTGTGTGCGTGCGTAACGTGTCTGTGTGCGTGTAGCAGCCCTTCCTGAGACGGGTCTAAATCAGTGGTAATTAGCGGAGAGCTCACAGCGGGGTGCCCACAGGCGGCGCGGGCTGGAGGGTAGTTATTGACTCAGCTCCCCGGCCCTTCTCCACACTAGCACCACTCCTTTACGACTGCCACAAGGCCTTTACTGCGGAAAAGAAAAACAAATGGCTTTGTTTACGCTTGTTTGCACGTCCTGAAAGTGGGGAGGGGAGGGAAGAAGGTCATAAAAGCGCCAGTCTTGTTTTGTTTTATGGACCCCCCACATAGGGTATTAAGTGCTATGACGAGTATTTGTGGGGATGGAAGGGGGGGTGGGTGTTACAGAGTGACGGGGCTGCTGCTGTCATCTATGAGGTAATTCAACACGCCATCCATCCATGCCAGAGGACAGGCCACCGCTGGGTTAGGGGGTGGTGGGGTTCAAATTCAGATTTCCCCCCAGTCATGGGAAAATTCCTGCCCAATTGAAGGCTTCTATATGCACAGCCTGGCGATTGTCCGAGTTGGGCGCACTGTATGTACGCAGAAATGTGTGAATGTGCGAGAAATATTCAGACACAACTGCAGCGGGGAGCCCTGGAGTATGAGGGAATGACGGGACACTCATTCCATACAGGATTTTCTTCCCCCGCCCCTGAGCTTGGTTAGAGGGGAAGGTGAAAGGTGACACCCTGGAGTGTGGCACTGAGTGTGTGTGTACATGTGTGTGTGCGTGTGTGTGTGTGTGAGAGAGAGAGGTGGGGAGAGAGAGAAGGTGGGTGAGAGAGAGTGGCAAAGAGAGAGAGAGGGAGGTAGAGGGTGGGTCAGACAGACAGAGAGAGAGAGAGTGAGAGAGATGGAGAGATAGAGAGATAGGAGAGGAGAGGGCGGGAGAAAGAGAGAGTGTGTTTGTGCACAGAAACGCATGCCCCAACAGGCGTCTCTCCACTTTAGCGCTGCTCTTGCAAATGTTCTCACAGGCTAATCTCTCCTGCAGGTTTTACAAGCATGCCAAGGAAAACGGAGCCCTGGCGAGCGCCCCTCCCCTCCCCACACCCCCTCCCCTCCTCAGCCTGTCTTCCTCTTCGCCTCCCTCCCTCCCTCACAGCCGCCCCTGCTGACGGACGCGCCGCCTGGGCTTGAGTAGACCGTGACCCTTGACCCTCCTCTCTGCTTGCTCCGGCTGCTGCTGCTATGCACCCCCCCCCCCCCTCCAACACACACACACACAGAGCCCAAAACTCTCCGTCCCGTTACGACGAGGGGCCCCCCTGGTAACTCAAGAGCTATTCCAATGTGACAAATTGCTCCGGAGTTCCAGGATAACTCTCTCTCTTTCCCTTCCTGCCCCCCCCCCCCCCCCCATCCGCACTCCCACCCCCCCCTCCCCCCCCCCCCCTCCTCTAAAGAGGACGTGCTCCAGCTCTGGGCTTGTGCGTTACAGACGTACCCCGTCCCTCTCTCCTACACCCCACCCTTCCCCTTTCAGCCCTTCAACCAACCCTTCCCATCCCGAACGTCTCCCCTCGTCGTCGTCCCCCCCCCACACACACACACACACACACCCTAACCCGTTGTCCCCCTCTATCCCGGCCCCCCTGCACCCCCTCCGTGGCTGAGCAGCCCTCACAATGGGAGCTGAATGACTCAATTGTCTCTGATGAACTAAAAGACAAGGGAGTCCTCAAAAAAGCACGCAGAGGGATGAACTCTCTCTTCGTCTCTCTCTCTCTCCCGAGTCTCTAGAGCTTTCCCATAGTGCCAAGCACAAGGGGGTGGGGGTGGGATAAAAAGTAAAAAAGTAGAGGGTTGTTCTTCAGAAAATGCTGCAAGGCCCACCGTATTCCATCGGCACGAGGAGTTGCTCCACAGTGTCTGAGTGGCGGGCTGCAGCGACAGCATGATGTCACTTATGTCTGGGATGGGGATATGGCTGGGCAATATAACAACCCAAAATAATAGGATATTAAAAACAAACAACTTGACTTAATATTGCTCATCGGATATCAGTGAATCCACATAAAATATACTAGACAAAATCAATTAGTCTGATTAAACACTTAAGCCCTATACTTATAACGTAAACATAGTGAAAATTGCAGATATAAAAGATCTCAACCCGTCGCGCGCAAATTAAATTATGATATTGATTTGAAGTAATATCACCCAGCACTCGTCTGGAAGTCCGCATAGCAGCTAACTGTTGTTACTTATTCAACTGGCATGTTAGGTACAGAAGCAGTTCGGGCCAAAAACACACATCTTTTCCTGCTGGCTCAGTTACCCACCCAGAAGAAACAAAGCGCCATTCCGCGGTCTTATCAAAGATTTACCGAACATCAATACTCGCTACCGTACCGTACCCCCTCCCCAAAAGGAAGAACATGAAAAAAATCTATATAGGAACTTCCTCATAAATTGTTAAGTGTGGATTATGGGGAGACACAGGGCGAGAGTGTCTGCGAATCCACGAACCATCTGATGTGTTCATCACATCGTAGCCCAGCGATAGGCTACTTTCAATCGCTCGGCATGCCTATGTTGAACATGTCAGTTATTAGGTGAGGGGACAATAAAGGAAACAATTAAAAAAAACTACTTTGTGACCGCCGTATGACGAAATATAGGCCTACAGGGCTCAAGTGGTTAAGAGCAGAGGGCCTCTGAGCGACTGGACAAACTCCATAATGTGCTTAGCGTGTCCACTCCCCCCCCCCCCCCCCCCCCCCCCCACTTCCACCCTCGTGCCCCCTCGACGGGGCACGAGGGTCCACTGCCAGCAAATGCTGGGCATTCCAGCCACGTCAACAATGAGGCAGGAGGGGGGTGTGTGTGTGTGTGTGTGTGTGTGTGTGTGTGTGTGTGGGGGGGGGGGGGCATATGGATCGTGGGTCTAGCTCTAGAGTCCTGCAGATCCAGGAGCCCATCTGTGGCCAAGGAGGTCACCACATAGAGCAGACATGGATAGCATGGTGTGTGTGCACACACATTGCACACCCCATATACACACACACACACACACACACACACACACACACACACACAACCCCTGTGGTACATGCATACTTACACGCACAGAAAGCAAACACACACACACACACACACACCTGAACAACATATGCTCACCCACATTCTGCCCCTCGCCATTGTGCCCAGTGACTCCCCGGGCACGGCGTCCTGGGACTGGACTGACAGCTTGCAAAGTAGACCAACTCGCACAGCTACCTTAAAAAGGCTGCCATTTAAGGTTAGTCACAGGAGCCCATTCAAAGTGGTGCACGTGGCGGTTCATAAGCCCTACTTTGTTGTATGAGGAAGAGCGAAACTAGCCAATGTACATGCTCGCTAAGTTGCTAACACTAACAAACTGGAGGCTAATGGCTAATGCTGCTGGCTAATGGCTAGCTACCTAAAAGGTGTTCAGACTTGGAGGGTTAGAGCGGCGCAATTACATACAAAGTCAATGAAAAGACGAGAATTGCGTGAACGGAGGCAGCGCGTCCTGCCGCGGTACAAACGGGATGAACCGAGGTGAATATATATATATATTCAGGTCTGAAGTGTATAGATCAGTGGTCGCTCATGGTCTTTCCACTCTGAGGTAAATGATCCACTTAAGCCCTATATACTGTACGAATAGCGACAATAGCCAATCTACAAGCTCACAACGAATCACATACAGTAGACACGTCTGTGAGCTTTCAGATCTGTTATATTTGCCATTTAACAAACACAAAACGTTTGGCCTATAAATACATGCCCAAAATAGGGACCCCAGGTTGAATGTTCTTCAACGATTAAAATCCACTCGGTTTAACTGAAATTATTGTTATGTCTTCTTTATTTATACCATAGCTGGCCGAGTTACAGATGGCCAATTTATTGGGACGTGCGGGGTGAGCTCTAAACATGTGCTTACACAAACGCATCGAGCGTTGGGGGCAGGGATGGCAATTTTCTGTAATTGTGGAAAAGGAGAAACTTTAATTCAATCCAGACCCCTTTTGAAACCCCCCCTGGCCAAACAAGGGCTGACACACAGACACACACACACACACACACACGAGCAACTACATGACCGAGGGGACAACATATGATGTGTCACGTTTCGCAAGAAAGTGAAAACGTAGCAAATATTATATTGCTTCAACAGTGAGACGAGCGTGCACAACACTGGGTGAAAGTTAGTGGACACAAGAGGGCCCTTTTCATGACTGCTTTAGTTCTTCTAATACACATTTTATGAGAAAATATGAAAACCAAAAAAAACAAACACAGACACATGCACGCACACACACACACACACACACACACACACACACACACACAGACGCACCCCACCAGCTCTGATAGCCAGAGGCGTTTTGCAACCAGGAAAATAAAAGTGCAATGTGGGAAGCCCTGGGGTTTGTGTGCCCCGGGGCGGGGAATGGGGGTCCGCTGGGCCTGTATTTACTCCAAAGCCAGAACCGCTGGGGGGTTCCCCTGGCCCTGACAGCGCAGGGGCTGCCGACCCGCTCCAAACCCCCCCTACCCTCCTACCACTCCCTCTCTCTCCACCGTCAACCTCCACCTCCAGCCCAAACTCCCTTGCTCTCTCCCTCTCTCTCCTCTCCTCTCAGACAAACTAAACCTGACACATTAATAGTTTTTTTGTTTGTTTTTTTGCTGACAGGGAGGCAGTAAATGGTAAATGGACTACATTTATATCACATTTCTTCCCCAGTCTTTCCGACCACTCAAATGCATTTTTCTTCACATTCACCCAGTCACACACACACGCCACAATGGCGGAACATGGCTACACATTGAGTGTATGTATGCAACAAGGCACCACTCTGCTCATCAGGAGCAGTTATAGAGGTTGAGGGTCTGCTGTTGAGCGTTTGTCTTGCTCAAGGACACTACAGCAACGCAGCCAGGAAGAGCCAGGGATCAAACCGGGGAACCTTCCGGCATCCAGACGGCCGCTCTGCTTCCAGAGCCAATGCTGCCCACGTTAAGTCCACTCCACACATGACCTCTCCCCTCCCCCGACCCGAGCACACTGTCCCTGCTGCACACTGTTCCATCTGTCAGTGGAAACGAGTGTTTCAAACTGCCAATGTTGGCAGTGATTTTGCACACTTTACAGTTTAACAACACTGCATTACTTATACTTAGTAGTACTAGTAGCACCTTACATTATTATGCTTGTTTGAAACATTGTTTGTAGTACTACATTACTTGTAGTACAGTCTGGCAGAATATGTGGCAACAACATTTCACTGCACAACACATGTATGAGCATGTGACAAAACCTCTGAATGGTATTCAGGTTTTGTGCTCTTAAACCTAAAGAACCGGTGGTGGGAGAGGGGTTGGTTTAGGGGGGCAAACACTTAGGTTTTATAATGGCTACGTTTTTTATGACTTTCTTTAGATACATAATACTGTATGTCCATGAACTCTCCAGCCAGCCTTATCGCGCCTGTTCTGGAAGTTGACTGCACTCTCTTAAACACAGGTTCATGAGATAAGTGTGGTCTTGCACCGACACTGTTTACTTAGCAGGTGTGGACAAATGTACTGTTCAAACAACCAGCTGATTGGACGGAAACTTTTCAGAGGATTGCACAATGACCGACTGGCACCGAATCCCATAAATACAACCCGAAGAACTGGAGAAAATAAAATGTACGCCAGCAATGCATTGTGTCCCAAGCGGTCGGGCAGTCAGGAGCTGATTAAAGGGTTGAGCGTCGACTCATTTGAGAAGCCAACTCTAATTCCGTGGACAACGGGCAGACCACAATAACAGCGGCACAAAACCTCAGGGCGTGCATTCTCTGAGGGACGTGTGTGTGGGTGACAATAGGCCCGGGGCCTTACGAAACACACCAGCTACTTCTCAGTGGGCCTCAGAAAGTAAACAGCGTTCTGTTTCTGAGTCACGTCCCCCCCACCCCCTCCTTTCCCTTCTCCCTCTCCCTGTGTGTCATTAAGGGTATCTCTGTGCCGTGCTATAAATAGTGACAGGGGAGGCTGAGGGCCAACAGTATCCTGCTAGCCTCCCGTCAGGCCCCGCTAATGAACAGGCGCCCAAGCGTCTTTAGCGCCAGGCAGACCACGGGCTGGGGCTCCGCTTTCAGGTGCTGCCGACTGCCTGGGCTTTCAGTTTTGCAGTTTTCAGATCGTTCTCCCATCTCTGTGACTTTTATTAAGTCTCACAACACAAGAAGCCATACACAGAGTCTGGAACACCTTGACTGGCTGGTTGGAAGTACACTAGCCTACAGTGGTATACTGTACTGTATGTGCAACCTGCCGGCCCGCTTTCAATAAAACGTTTGCCAATCAGCAGTCATAGCAGTCTACAGACGAGGCCGTATAGCTCAGTGGGAGAGGGCTGGTGGGCCGCTAGGCAGGGGGTCACATTCTGGCCCTTCCTGGTTGGAGTCTGGTACACACTGACCTACTTTCAGGCTACACGATGCTGGGCTGCAGGCCTAGGTGTGTCTGAGCCCCTTACGCAAGCCCAGGCCTCAGGTGGTAGAGGAAGGGGTTGGGCAACTCACACACACACACACACACACACTCTCACACACACATGCACACACACACAGTGACACACAATGCTTACTTTTGTTAGCAGGGTTAGGGGAGTGTCGAGAAGAGTTTAAAAAGGTGAACGGCTGCTGAGGGACCTCTGCATAGGAAAGGAATAAGAAAAAGAAGCCAATTGCGCCCACGTTCTGCTGGAGAGCACAGCATTTGGTGTTGCGCTCGGATCAGGGCTGAACGCTGCCCTTGATGTCAGGGAGTCTGGTTTTGTTCGGTGCCAATTCACTATGAATTAGTTAAACGCCGGACTGCATACGAGGAGGCTAAGGAACATGCCTCGGGGGAGAGCGCGTGTACACTCTGAGGCTTCAGAAAGGTTTCTGAGCACCATGCACCATCACACACCTCCACCTACACATTTCTGTGTAGGTAGGTGGTAGGCATTATGAGCAACGCAATGCATCCGTGCACACAGGCGGGCAATTAATCTTCACAAAAGAACAGTGCAAACCAAACATAATTATACATAATACACACATCTTAAAGCAGGACTGCTTCCATATTCATGAGCTCTGTCCACAGGCGAGCCCAAGTCCAAGGGGTTGTTGGGGTTAGACTCAAAACTCTCACTTTCACCTGCTAGGATCTCATTTTGGGTTGAATCCGTTTGAACTTCTAGTGTTGTCATAAGGACAGTGATTTACCATGACACATGGCGCACACACACACACACACACACACACACACACACACACACACAGGGGTGCAGCGGGTTTGCCGCAGAGATTAATGAATAAATAAGTAATAAGGGGCTTGGATATTGAGGCTCATTAAAATGAGAGATGCTTCCATGACAATAAGGACCCTGGGAGGGCTGGGGGAGGCTGGGGGCCAGCGTGGGTGACTCCCCCTTCCACCCCTCTCCTGTGCCCCCTCTGACCTGACCACGGTGCCCCCGTCCCTCACCTCCAAATCAACCCTGCCAGCAACTCCTCACCCATGCCCTCCGCACCCTCCTTCCATACTGCATGTCATGCAGGAGCACATACACACCGCAGCCACACATACACACACACACACACACACACACACACACACACACAGGCTAAAAAAAAAAGAGCACAACACACACACACAACGCGCACGCACGCACGGGCGAGGAAACACACAGACACATACACACCTCTCACGGCTAATTACCACTTAACTCAATCACATGGTGATCCGTCCGTACCCCTCTGCCTGCCCGCCTCCCCCGCAAAACAAACGTGGGCACATGAGCCAATTATTGATGAATCTTTAATATGGTGTTTTACAAAGTCCCCATCTCATTTCCTACTGTCGAGAGGGCGATTATTCTTCTCGGAGAGGAAAAACAAACAGTGAGCCAACAGCAGCTGAGGGGATATTTATCGCAGATCTTTCTTTAACCACACTTTCATCTACGATACAGCTGCCACGACTGGTCCGCGCAATCAATTATATAGGCTAAGTTTGCAGATTTGCATATTCATGGCAGCCGCAATTGTTTGTTTTGAATTTGAACGCATCCCTGCCAATGCCAAAAACCCACGCCACGAGTTGAGTGTGGCAATGACACTTCCAAAATGGTCCAACAACTCAGAGCGACGGAATGACAGCGACAGCAGGAGGGCAAGTGCTGTTCGCGTGAGGTTATCTAGCTAAGTAGCACTAGCTACTGCCAACATGGATGTCACAATTAGCAGCATGCTTAGAATAACCATGATGTGCCTTGTACCGCTAATGCTTAGGGATTTACCTTAAGTCGGCCATAAATGGCAAGTACAATTTAAATCTTTCTGCCAACGAATACAGATTAAAAATCGAATGAAATAATCAGAACCATTAACTTTCGTCATCAACTATAATTAGCTGTAATCTAATTAGACTAAAGTGGCAAACGTTTTGGCAGCGAGAAGCTCCGATGAAGCAGCGAGATGATGTCTTAACATTTGTTGCTTCTCCGGCTGCCTTCCTTCCATCCCTCCGCCCGGCAGCCCCTGTACCACCGGTGGACAGAAATCCCACGCCGCGATAGCACGTCAATAATGAGCCGAGGCCATCTATTGATCAGCCTAATTTTGCATCTATTAGCTGGGGAACGGCTTGCACCGGGGGCGAGGGGAGCCGGGCGCTAACACACACCGCCAGGCTTGGATGGAGATCATTACAACTGATGTTTCACACACGCTGTGATTGACATGGAGATAAGGTAAGAGACAGACTCGGCTCGCCCGCCTCCCAGCACACTGGGCTAATGATACGTGTGCTGGTGTGTGTGTGCGTGAGCCAGTGTGCGTGTGCGTGTGTGTGTGTGTGAGACCATACTTGTGAGGACCAAATGTCCCCTCACAAGTATATAGTAGAATGTGATGAAAGTTTTTTGTTTTTTATGGTTAAAATATATTTTCAGAGATAGTATTACAGTTAGAAAATTAGTCAGGTTGGTGGTTACTGGTTAGGTTTAGGATTGAACAGAAGTCAGGTTTAGGGATTAGATATAGTTAGGCCTGTTTTGCACTTAGTTGCGTGCTGGTCTTACACACCAGAAAATAGCACACAATGAGTCGCAGGTTTGTAGATCTGCAATATTTTCGGCTTTAGGATTGTGGTTAAAAATGGCATATAATAAAAACATAAAATCAGTCTTAAAATGTTGATGTCCTGGCCTGGGCCATGGCTCAGTGGTTCAGGCACCTTGGCTGGTAATCCAGTCTGGCAGTGTGCCGCGGGTTCGACTCCCGATCCCGACGGCCTTTACTGCATGTCTTCCCCCCATCTCTCTCCCCATGTCCTGTCAGCCTACTGTCTGTCCCTCCATAAAATATATAAAATAGATTTAAAATGTTGATGTCCTCACAAGTATAGAATACAAATGTGTGTGTGTGTGTGTGTGTGTGTGTGTGTGTGTGTGTGTGTGTGTGTGTGTGTGTGGTGGTTGTGTCTATGCAGAATGAAGAGTGAGCACCGGGGAAAGAGAGAGAGAAGAAAAGCAGGCCACACGCCTTTTACTAATTGGCACAGTCAGACAGGGAAGCTCATAAAAGAGAAGAGAAAGCTCAGAGCGGAGGTTGGTTGGAGCTTCAAGTTCAGGCCATTTAAATATAGTTACGTCTCTAGCCCACCTGGCGTCAGCCCACATTGCATCTGATTATTTCATGAATTTGGATAAATCTTTGCCTTTCAAATCCGAAAAATTATTCCGCCGAGGACGGCTAGAATGTTCACCGTGAGAATTCAGTTGTAGTTTTTTATTTTTTTCCACAGGTTAGCCTGATAACCTGATAGTTTTGCACATCCTATGTCAATGCAAAAAAGGAAAAAATAATAAAAAACTCCTCCCCTTAACGCATCTTGACAGCTCTCTCTCAGATCTGGGCGAGGCATAAGAGGGGGGGTGGAGGACGGCTGCATGTACGTATGTGCGCCGTGTAGCAAAACAATATGGAGTGATCCCCACTTCCACCGGCGGTGCTTCAACGGGGCCTGCCGTGGCATTGATGCAACTGGCTGCAATTCGGGGGCCGCTGCGCGGTCTCCATGCACACCCACATGCACGCACACCCCCCGCACGCAGAGAGATGGGAGCAAAACGGTGCGATGGCTTAGCGGCGCTTGGATCATTATGGCCATATGTCCAGATATCCAGTCGGAGGTCTGACTTTGTGGCATATACTGTATATGCTATGGAGGTGAGGTCGAGTAAAGAGGGGGGGGGGGGGGGGGGGTAAACCCACAAATTGTGTGTTTTCGTCAGCTGAGGAGATGCAGCGAGGAGAAAAAGGGAGCGTGTGTGTGTGTGGGGGGGGGCATGGAAGTAGGAGGAGAGAGAGTGAGAAGGGAGGAGGGTGGAGGAGGAGGAGGGGGGGAGCCCTCAGCCAAGCCATCAAGTTGAACATTGAACTTCACAGTAGTAGCTGCCTTTCTCTGCCTCTCCGTTTGATGTTACCTCCAAAGCAAAGGATCAAAGGCTTGGAGTGTGGCGTGGGGAAGTCCCAGGCTCTTACCCTGCCAGCCTGTGATATATGCAAAAGTCTACGCCAAAAAAAGAGAGAGTGAGCGAGCGATGTGCAGGAGAGGGAGAGAGAGAGAGAGAGAGATGCATGGAACGTGGTTAAGTAGCGCTGGTTTCGATCGTAATAAAACGCTGGGGAATGATGATGCAATCAGCCTCCTTGTTTTACTTGCAGTATGACGTAGAGAGAATTGCAGTGTGCGCGTGTTTCACAGAACTGGCACTCAGTGTGATACCAACAGAGGCTGCATGGGAGATGAAGGCGAGGGAGGGAGGGGGGTGGCAGTGTTTGTTGCCCTCCCCAATCCCCCCCCACAAACCAGCAACAAGGGACACCCCCCCACCCACCCCCCAACTCCTGCTACCCATGCGCCAACCCCCAGCCAGCGCCTCTCCAACATCAAGGGGGTGAGAGACAGTGTCGTCTGGACATAAATATACAGTGTGCCGCTAAAGTGAGGACTACGGTAAACACAGTGCACATGAAACCCTGGCTGTCTGTTGCTGAAGCGCGCGCGCACACACACACACACACACACACACACACACAAAGGGCTCAGCTGGGCAAAAAGGGTGAAACAGAGGTGTGTTAGAATTGACAAACCTTTGCTACAGACAAACACAACTCACACACAAACACACACGCATGGATGAATGCATGCACGGCTTGCACGCACGCACGCACACATACACAAACACACACACAAACACACACCCTTTCCCCAAGGCTATAGGATTAAGAGGTCCAGCTGGCTGACAGCAAGCCCTTCCTCTTCCCACGTATCCTGTCGATCTCAAAACCCCCCCTTCACCACCTCCTCCACCTCAACCCCTGGTCTGCCAGCCAGGAGGAGGAGGACACAGCAGAACCCGACGTGGGCCGGCCTGGAGCCTTTCTCCTTTCTCCTCCCTGTGACTGCCCTCACACAACCTCCTCTTCCTTTCCTCCAGCGATGCCCACCCCCCAGAACCTGTAGCCTCTCCGGCCGCGCGGAAACCTCACGGAAACCTTCGTTGTTCTGACCTGCCGTGTCACACGCAAACAACATGACATGGCCGCGGTTCGGGTCGTCTGCAACCCCCCCCCCCGGGCCAGCACTGACGGATTACTAATTCTCCCGCGTTACAGATTCCCTATACGAGACACACGGCCTTGAGAGGAGATGGGGAGGAGAAGAGACTGGAGGTACGATATAATGAGCCTTGTTGATGGAGGATCAGGGCTATAGAGAGAAGGAAAGAGTGAAGAGAGAGCAGGAAGGTAGAATATAAAAACATGGCAGGATCTACAGTCGCCCCCTCCTCCTCCTCTAGTCACTCATGTGTCTCATTGTCTGCCACGTGATTATTGCTTTTGGCCGGGAAACCACGGTGAAAATACCTGCATGTAACAATACAAAGCACTTTCGGAGACTATGTTGTGGTGGTTTTCACTGTTGTTGTTTTTTGCATGTGTTTACGCGAGTAAGGCAAAAATTCTATTACTTGCTAACAAAACGGCTCTCTAGAAACCAAACAAACTGGGACTCAAATCAGTCACAATATGCTCACAACTTAAACAATCTGAATGCACTCAGTTGAGGTCAGGAGAGAGAACACGTTTGAGTTTAGTCAAAAAGGAACTGTCTGTCAAACACTAATGTAATAAGCGACTGGATCGATCAGCGGCAAATTTCTTGTCCATGTGACCTCTGCAAAAGTACCGCCACTAACGGTTTTTACACATTATTTAAATATCATTTCATAATGGAAATCATCTGATCGGGCTGAGACATTGCCCACATTTTGTGTCATACGTCAAAAGATATGTCATAGATGGCTGACGTTACAGGCTAGCTAGTGGGCACATGAATTCCAAGACCATTACTTTTACCTCGACTGCAATCTGGAGCAGCAACATAACATTCTTGAAACAGAAACCCCCACAATAACCTCCATGGGCAGCTCTGGAGAGTTGATGAAGTGATTCAAAGTAACATCTTTTCCATTTTGGCTCACGATATCTCCAATATTGACCGGTCTGTCCCGACTATGGGAATAATTATAAATGCATAGCATGAGAATTTAAATGAGTGGCGTGAGTCATTAACGTCCTCCGCGACGAGTGATCAGGCTGAACTTGGGAGACCAAAAAAATCAGGGGGAGGGGGGCGCAGAGGGGACTCAGTTGGGGCACGATAAGGACTCGGGGGGGGGGGGGGGGGGGGGGGTGCTGCTGCTAAAGCTGGGGCTTGGGGCTGCCTCGTCCTGATGGGTAACTAATGAGAGGAGAG
>NC_137879.1:26111563-26126563 GCF_963924005.1 Protomyctophum bolini | reverse complement strand
CTGCAGGACAACAGGGAGGGAGGACTTCACGCGTGAGGTAAAGACTCGCCGGAGTCTTGAGGCCGGGGCCGTTTTGCGTGCCTCGAGTAAACATCGGCATTCACACCATAATTGTAACTCAATTTCAGACTCCCCTGAGTTCAGCCGGAGTATCAGAGTCAATCTGGGTCAGAGTGGGGCGTAATTGAATTGTACAAGCCTCCCGTGTCAACAGCAACAACTCACACTGTTGACACGGCAACAAATAAACAACAACACTTGCAACAGGTTTTCATTTACTGCCGTGTTTTTGCTTGTGTTTATGGGTGGGGTAAAGACGAAGTAGGTTATCAAAAGGCTTCAAAGTCTAAGTAGTGGTGTGAACTGTGAACTTGTTTAAGGACGTCACGGAACACTGCTCTGGCCTATGTGTATACCCACATGAGCCACCACTGTTGGCCTAATAAAGCCAAACAATCATCTGCGCATATAAAGTCAAATGACTGGTGTTGCTTTATCAAGGCGCAGAGGTGGGATGGGTGCTTGGGGCGGGTGACTGGGTGGTGTGTGTGTGTGTGTGTGTGTGTGTGTGTGTGTGTGTGTGTGTGTGTGTGTGTGTGTGTGTGTGTGTGGACAGAGTGTGTGTGATTGAGTGCTCAGTAGGGAGATGGCAGTCGCGCTCACTCTGCCACCCAGCAGACCACGGCCAGCTCTCCCTGCCTCATTTGCAAAGCAATCCCATTCGCCTCTACTGGCTCAGTGTATCTTTTTGTCATTCTCAGTGTCCAGCCTCCATTTGTATTGTTTGCTGAAATGGCAGAGTGTGCAGAATGGAAGGGTGGTTGGAGGGGCGGGGGGGGGGGGGGTTAGGTCCGAGGAGAACAGAGTGCATCTTCACCTCCACTTCACACACACACAGTCACACACACAGGCCTCACTCTCTCCCCGCCTGACTAATGTGGCCTGACACTCGTACATCACCCGTAAATTGGCCAAATGAATTAACCACGGCCTCTGCTTAGCGTTACAGGCTTTAAATGGATTTTCTCCCCTCCAGGTCTGCCCAATAATTGCATTTATCCATCTTGTTGAAGCAAGGTTTACACACTCGCTAACATCATGCCAATCCCTAGCTACATTTTCTGCTCTGGTGGCGAGAGCATGGGAGATTTGTCATTGGATCACAGCGGCTAATTCAAACAACAGTTAGCTTGATGACTCCGCCGTATGTCAATGTCTGACTTCTTGGTGGGAAGGACCTTTACTTTCGGAGCTAAAAGGGGCCCCCCTTCTATCTCTGTATAGCTGTACTCCTACACCTTTCTGCCCCCACCTCCCGCATTCTGAAATCAACTGAGCCTTGCAAAACTTCAGTATCAATCATCCCATCCTCTGGGTTGACACCGCAAACACCCATGGAAGACAAGTAAATAAGACCTGCGAGTCCACAAGTGAAAGCACGCACAGCCGCACAACACACACACACACACACACACACACACACACACACACACACACACACACACACACACACACACACACACACACAGAGGCAACAGCTAGCAGAGCCGTGAACACCAGCGCCAGTGGGGGTCATCTCCGCACTTGTGAATGTTTGAAGAGTAGTGCATTAGACACTCAGGGGCCCAGAGGACAATTCAGCTATGTAAACATGCAGGGACTTCCTTCCCCGGGCTGCAGCGGGCCCTGCACTGAGACAAGCCACTGTTTAAACAGCACACACAGCATTCCTCTGCCTGGGCCCTGGCCAGCTGCTGTTGCATCTACAGAGCAGGCCTGCCTGCCCGCCTGTCTGTCTGTCTGTCTGTGTGGAGACAAGCCTTATGACACACCAAGGGTCATCCAGAAAGACAAATAAGAGGCCGTTACAAACAAACAACTAGACTCGACCGCTAAAACACGGCACAGGCATAAACAGGCTTCAACATCCACCAGCGGACCCCCTAACAGTCAGCCGACGACAGCAGTTGATGTGTTTGGTCAATCGAAACTCGTCGACAGTGCTGATTCTGACAAAGGGTTCCTGTCCGGAAATCTTACTACTTGACGCCACCAGTTATGCCAAAGTTGGGACACTTATCTTTATGGATATTTGAAATACGCCAAGTGAGACGGCAAATAAAGATAAGGTGGCAGTAAAGCCGCGATAAGGAGTCTCCCGGTTCTAAAGGGCACCATGACGCGGCTCACATGACACTGCCGTACAGCCCGCCCACGCACGACAACAACACTGGCATGCACTGCTGCATGGTGACATCAGTCAACACTGGTGATATCATTATTAAAATATACACCAAATTAGTATTCCCATAATTATATATTCTCCCGGACGCAGTTCTTGTGTTCACTACCGATCTGCATGGAAGTCTGTCGAATGACCTCCCATTCAGACAGGAAATCAGTGATAATGCACTGTGATCACCATGGCGGTTTTAGCCATGGACCCGTCGCAGTTACCGACAAAGTAAACCACACAGGTGATTATTTCAGCCGATCAATTTGTGGTTTTGGTGGCGGGGGGGGGGGGGGGGGGGGGGGGTTAGGGGGGCGTAATGACTAGATTACATTGTTTTCTGTCTAAGCAGTGCCGAGGTCCCCACTGAGCTCTCGGTTCGTTTGTTACGTCTGTCAGCGTTCCCCTCCGGCGTGGCGCTAGAGGCAACACGTCTCACCTCGGGACAGTTGTCCAAACAAGACGCTCAATTCACTCCGATCCCCAGGGGAGGAAAGGTGATTGGCAATTCACTCAGTGGTGGGAGTCAATTTGTTCACTTTTGGAATTGACCCCGAACACTGTTGACGTGCCGCTCCACTCAATGAAGGGGTGGAATGAATACTCTGTTAAGCACCACATGTAACACCCAAACCATGAAATCCATCCAAGTTGTTGTTGTTTTTCCCCCCAATCAATACCAGGTTTAACATAATATACACATACCTATATGTATGCTCTATTTTTGAATGAAGACAATGTGCCACTAAAAGTGACACTTCTTTCCCTCAAAATGTAAGTTTTGGAAGCCAAGACTGTACTTATGCAGTTCTAAGATAGCATGGTTTCTGTTACCATGCACTAGGGGGGACGAAGGGATGCCACATGTGACAAGACTACTCACATGAAATGTTATCTAGTCCTGTGCACAAATTGACATCTGTCTCTTCTTAAGAGCTGCATTATTATTTTGTGTAAATAGGTTTCTAGCAGCTGGTTTGAGAGCTAACATGGGGAATTTGGTCTTAATCTGTTTTAAACTGGAATTGGTGCGCCAACTGGGGGAAAGAAAATCTCTGGCTATTCGACGTTTTGTGTCCGTGTAAAAAGGCTTACGTTTCATTCATTAGCTTTGTTTAAAAAAAAGAAATGCACATACAGTAATCTTGCCAACATTTTGTTCCAAATCCTACCATAATCCACAGATTAGTAGATGAACTCATTTCTGCACAGACTCTAAAAGCGCCGTCACCTTTCCAGCAGTTATGAATCCACCACCTTTAGCAGCAAACAAGCTGCAGACTATCGCCTCATTAGTGTGTTCTTCCTCCATGGCTGATGAGTGTGTGCACACGCACGCGTGTGCACACACACACACACACACACACACACACACACACACGTGCACAGTACGTAGAGCTTATCCTGCAACAATTAAAAGTTTAATTAGGAGATTAAATATACATGGACTGGAGTTATATCACCTTTAACTCCTTAATTATGTGTTAAACGCACACAAAGAGCCTTGTTCCCATCTGAGCCATTTTGCATAGATTATCTTAATACAGAGATCCCCTCGACTAAATTAGGACTGTGCAAGATTGTAAACAAGCTGTCCAAAAACATATATTAGTAAAGAAAATCACATTCATATGAGAGCTAAAACCTCAAAAATGTTAACAAGATTTCTAAACATACGCAACACTATGTGACACATTGCAGATTGGCCATTTTTGCCACGTGGCACCATCGTACGACAAATTATAAAATAGGGCGGCAAAAGTGGTCAAATGAGCTGAGGTAATGCAAGGAATATGACTTTGTTTAAACATTCTTCACGTATTCTAGCCGTGCTAACAAAGAACATTTAAATACTGTAACTATGAAAGAGATTCTTCTATGGTGGAATGTTCCAGATCCTTCTGGTTACAGCGTTCCTAGATGTGGGCCAGCACACTGGCACACCGCTAGTCATTAGCTGCACACTATCATTTAGAGCTGTGATGGCCTTAAAGCACGTACACACAACACAACACACACCTCCAGCTATCGGCTGTCATAAAAAAAAGGGTTGAGAGAGGAGAAGCTCCTGGCAAAAAAAAGCAGCACTGTTGCACTTTGACCCTGCCCAAACACACTCTACAATCTAAACAACGCGGGCCAGCACAGCCAGAATTCCTCCGGTGTCGTGCGGCCCTCTCACCCAGAGTTTGTTAAGGTCAACTTTCTGATGACGAGGCAGAGGGGGAACGTGGAGGGAACCACCATGGTGGTATGAGAAGGGCTGATTGGTTAAGCAGCAGAAGCCGTTGGCCTACTTCTAGAACGAAAAGGAGCAGCATTTAGCTTTAATTAATATCAGTTATTTTCTGCAAGTAACATCATTGTACGGTGGACTATAAATTAGGCTTCACGTGACATTGCCTGTTCTTCCAGCAGGGCAATAAACTGGCCCCCACACGTTTCCCTCTCAGTGGTTGTCTTTTTGTTTTGTGTTTTAAGGAAGATAAATGTGCCGCCCAGGGCTACTATTGTTTGGACACCTAACCAGGAACTGTCGCTGCTCTCATTGCCCCGGCATTAACAGCAATTATGCAGCCTATTCAGCCCGCCTTTGTGTAACCCCCCTCCCACACACACACACAGAGTTTTGGACAAATTTCCCGCTGCACAACCCCCCCCCCCCCCCCCCCCTGTCCAGTCCGCACCCGCCCAGTGCATTCCCTCCCACTCTGCTGGAGAAGACGGCGGACTGCTGGAGGACTAGGAGCCCATTATGAATGGGCTTAAAGAAATATGAAGATGATGATGAAGAAGAAGAACAACCTCAATCCATCTTCTTAATGCAACATTTAGTGAATTATCTTGCTAAAACCTGTGATTAAATATATCAAATCAACAGAGCAAGTTAATTTATAAATATTCCCACGAATCAACTTAAATTATTCATAGTGGATGAATATGTCCGATTGTTCCAAGGTGACATTTCCACATTTCCCCAACGATGCCCCCGTCTGATAAACCTTACTCATAACGAGCTGCTTAAATCCAAACATGCGATCAATAGTCGCCTCAACGTTTATCTTTTAAGCTGTGCGCAATGTAATAATTCAAATCCGCCGTGACCACGTCGCTCAATGTTATCGCTTATCTCTCAAAAAACTTGCACTTCATTCCAAATCGCCATAATCTGCACATTATTGACGCTGTGGGTCCAGTCTATTGGCTGGTGACGTGAGAGGAAAACGCAGCCTAGCTACCAGCCCCTGCTGCTGTGCCAGCATGTGCATTTTTATCAAGGGCCACTTAAGCCTGAGTTGCATGTGGGTGTCCCGCACTGAAAATAGACGATCTACAAGCTCACAACATGGCGCACTGCGATCTGTTGCAAGCTTGTAGATAAGCTAATTTTGGTGTGGGACACTGGTGTGCAACTAAGTATAAATACGGCTTTAAAGGTGATGAATGGAACAACTATGCAGAGCTGCAGTAACTTCCCTTTGCAATTCAGGAAGGAGAGAAAAAAAGGCTTGTTATTCGTAAGGACTTTCAAATGTGGGGACTGGGGAGTGGGGTTGGGCTGGATTCACGTTAAACTCTTCAAAGACTGTGAAGACTGTGAAGACAAAAAAAACACCTTATGATTCAAAACTGCAAAGTTCATGTGCCTTATCTTTGAATGAACATAATTGAAAATAATTAAATTAAACTTAACCAAAGTCGATACACTGCGCTTTTAATTGATTACATCAAAAGCACTAATGGGTTGTGCAAATGCATTAGGTAAAAATGCATCTGGCGCCTATATGCAAAAAGATACACACGTGTGTGCACGAACACAGACACGCACACATCCAGGAAATAATTTGATTTCCATGTTTCAGGGTGCCCCAAGTCCGTTGGGCCTGCTGCAGAACTAGCCTATATTTAACAGATGACAAAAGTTGCATTCCAGATGTACAGTACCATCTTTGTGTTGAGCTCTATGGGAAGGGGGGACATGGGGGAGGGGTGTGTATATGGGGGTTGGGGGGGCACCCGTGCACAGCTGCTAAGCTAATGCAGTTTTTTTCCCCTCCTTACACAGACAGTGCAGTGCGGTGGTTCACTGACCCAGGAGGAAAGCCAGTCCAGGGGAAGGTGAAAGTGTATTCACAGAAACTCAGAACTACTGGCTTTTACCAGTCGCACTTCGGACAAAACATTCACAGCCATCGTGCTATGCCTTGTCAAAAATAACATAGCTGTTGCATTCAACAAACAAAACTAAATCTAGATACCGCAATGGAGTTACGACACAAAGAACAATGGCCTCTGTGATTTAATTAATGTGGAGTGAAAGAAGCAGAAAAGGCCCAGCGTCTAGCCGGAGGTTGAATGTGCAGCTAAACGCTAGCTACACCCAAACCCAGCTCAGCCTCCCACCAGGGAACTACTACTCCCATCACACTAGTTAAATATCTAATTAGAAACACGCCCACAAACGTGATGGACTCGTATAGTATTTTATTTCTCGCGCGCTCGTGTTGCTGTTTAAAACAGCATAACGGATCACGGGGTCTCTGTGAGCGTTCACACATCCCAGCATGCCAACATCATCACACAATGAAGCTCTGCTCACGAGAGGAAGAAAAAAATATATACATCTCTGTAAATATTTACTGCGTAAATCTTTTCCATTCATTCACTAGGCGCTAACAAAACCTTACTGTACTGCCCCCCCCTCCCTCTCTCTCTCTCACACTCACTCTCTCTCTCTCTCACCACCCCCCACCCCCCTTCCCCTACATCTGCGATTCATTGACTTTACAATTTACCACATGTCGAGATGGGAGAGGTCGAGCCTCTATCTGAATCATGGCACAAATATGCGAGTGATTTATTGTTTTAAAAACCCTGGGCCGATTTAGCGCAACTCCACTTTTCCTGAGCATTACTCCCATTGGCAGACCATGAACAATTACAGTTCGGACTAATTAAGCTCCGAGAATGTGCTGCGCGCCGCTAATGTCTAGCAGGCCCCAATTTTTGTTTAATGGTGCCAAACTTTACCCGACTCACATGCACACCCCCCTCCCCAACTTAACTCCCTCAAATCCAAAACAGATTGCACTTTTTTTTATAGCTGTTTATCGAGTAAAAGAAAAATAGAGACTTTTTCTTTCCCTTCTCCCTGCATGGGATGAGAGAAACAGCAATGGAAGGAGGAGAGGAGACGACTGCTTCCACCACCATACTTTGTAAACAAAAGTGATTTGCAAGACAAAGGGAGCGCAACCTCCCAAGTAAATTCGGAGCGCATTTCGCGGGGAGAGGCACAAAATGTGACCGCGTTGCGCCACAAACCCCCCGCGGACACCAATTAGGCCCCATTAACATGTAAAGCCAATTTGATAAGGTGCGGGTTCCTATCCCCTTAAATCCGCATTAGAACTATCTTTCCCTAGCTCAGTCTGCACCCAGAATCCATTTAGATTGCGGAACACACATAATCCATATGATATACCATTGTTATGCTTATGCTCTTAACGTGTTTAAAGAGATACTGTCTGTGTCAATTAGACGATGTGGGCCCAGAGCTCAGTGTGAATGTGAGCACAAAGGAAGGTGGTGTTACACTCACACTGCTAGACAAATTCTGCAGCTACAGCACAATGGATGTTCATTTCCTTAATCTTGTCATAAAATCCACCATTTCTCTCTCTCACACACAGTCACACAGACACACACACACACAGACACACACACACACACACACACACACACACACACACACAAACACACACACACACACACACACACACCTCAAAAAGAGTCAGCTATCGTACATGAAAGTGACATTATTTTTTAACATAGTGGATCGCTCATAACAGGAGAAACACTGGCCAAAAAAATACAACTCGCACAAAGAGAGGAAGAGGGAGAAAACGCTATTGTTTAAAGAGCACAATGCCTTCCGACAGCGTTGTTGTTAAAATAAAATGGCCATGGGTTTTACACAGTACAGTCAGTGGATGCTGGGTGTTTTGGGAGCCATCTACACAGTACAGTCAGTGGATGCTAGGTGTTTTGGGAGCCATCTCTACACAGTACAGTCAGTGGATGCTGGGTGTTTTGGGAGCCATCTCTACACAGTACAGTCAGTGGATGCTGGGGTTTTTGGGAGCCGTCTACACAGTACAGTCAGTGGATGCTGGGTGTTTTGGGAGCCATCTCTACACAGTACAGTCAGTGGATGCTGGGGTTTTTGGGAGCCGTCTACACAGAACAGTCAGTGGATGCTGGGTGTTGCGCTCATCCACCGGCCACCCCCTACCCTCACCCCACCCCCCTTTTTGTTCTTTTTTAAACTACTCGTAATTATACGTCGAAACTCAAAACCTCTGCCAAAAGTCTGCAGGCCTGGGGAATTATGGGGCCAGGGGTGGCGTCAAATATCTTAACATTCATAAGTCCGAAAGGCAGTAAATAAAGCCGGTGGATTTACGGCCCTGCAGCCCCGATGCCAGAGAGCTGGCCGCCCCCGGAGCCCCTTCTCTCTCTCTCTCTCTCTCTCCCTCCTGTCTCCCATCTCCCCAGACCTGTTGAGGTGTGATGTTAGCCCACAGCAACCGGAGTTAACCCGTCGCCTTTCCCACAAGCCCCAGGTTAGCAATGGCAGAAAACAAGAGGAGAGAAGTGAGAGAATGAGAGACACAGAGAGAGAGATAGAAGGAATGGGGAGATAAGGAATGAGTGAGAACCAGAAAGTGAACCCGGGGTGAGCTAGTCAGACCACCACGCCAATTCAACCTGTTCCCAGTGATCCAGCAGGCCTTTGTGCAAGGTTTAGACATAGGAGACGAGGGCAGGAGGGCTTTTAAATCCCGGGCACAGCGTCACGTCAAATTGCTAAATGATACTAAATTGTGAGCCTCCTCGGACTTAGGTGGTAGGAAAAACTAATTCTCACTTGTTATGGCTCCCAGAGGTCAGACAAATTATGGTAACTGCCACACGGAGGATTTTCTTTTTCACCCCCTCAAGTCATGCAATAACAAAGATTTCAGGAAACACGGTAAAACGTCCACATAGATCAGGATCACGACCAGCTAAGTGAAAAAAATAAAATTAATTTGAATTTCGTCCCTTGGAGATACCCTGTATATTTGATACAATGCTAAAAGACATGCCAAAACATAAAATTAATCAATAATCATTAAATAAATTACTGATACAAGATTACAAAAATGTAATTCTAAATAAAAAAATACAAGAACCTAAAGCTTGGAATACTAATCGTACAATAATAATGCAGCATCAGCCAAACCGGCAACAAAAAGCTGGAGAAAAAAAAGGTAAAATAAATAAATAACTGAAGGGAAAAGCAGCCGATTTCAAAGCCCTCCTCTACAAGAAAGAGAAAGTCATTTCTTCTCATTGGAACAATTCTACCAGTCATATTCAGTAGCCCTTGTGATGCGTTAGGGAGCAAAGACAGCTAATCAATGTCCAGGTGAATTATTTATGCTAGCTTTAAGTCTAATACATTTATATTACAGCGACCACTGACTTCAAAGGCCTGATGGCTGGACACATGGGGTGCCAAAGACGGTGGGAGCCAGTCAGAACACTGCAAGCTCAAGAGGAAGAGCCCTGCTCTCCCGAGCTCAAAATTAAAGTGCATCTGTGAAGCTACAAAAAATAAGGGCTGTTGTTTCATATTATAAACAATGCTTCATTTCAGATCATACTGTCGGGGTCCTTGCTTTGGAGGTTACCGTGAAAAATACCACACAACTCGATGTGGGCTATTATATTTGCTGCTGGCATTACCCGTGAACACCATTAAAGATAGCGGCGTCAAAAGGCACCCATGTGATATAATAGCGTACGGTCACAGTGGTGCACTAAACAGAAAACAAAGACCAGAGAATTAAATTTCATTTCTGAATTAACAAAAAAGACCTGTGCCAGGGGTGGATTTGGGGATAGCGAAGGTCAGCATTTGTCTCACCGCAGCAGTGCACCATGCAGTGATAGTACATCACTCACTGCACATGTTAAGTGCTGCATAAGCACGCAGCAAGAAAACCTCACGAAGAACTTGCACTGGACACACAGTCGCGAGGTGATCTCAAAAAGGAAAACTAGAAAGCCCCAACCATTCAAACAAGCGAGTGTGTTCGTGGAAATCCATGTGTCACTGTGAATGTGCGCATATGTCAGTGCTGATGAGAATAATGAGTGACTAATCCAACATACCAGCTGGTACCCTTTAACAAGGCTTCCCTGAGTAATAGAGAAAGGATGGCAAAATGTCCTTGTTCATGCATATGCTGGGAAAAGACACACAATGAACTTAAAACTAAAAAATGAACCCAGAGGCATGGCAAAGGAACCCTTGCACGTTGCACGTTGTGTCTTTTTACATGGGAATCGATGTGATTGTACTGAATTCAAAAGGCAGAGATTGCGCGTGAGACAAAAGAGCGTGTTATGTGTCACACAGTTATGCAGTATATTTTGAAGGTGTGCACAGCACACACACACACACAAATTGAAGAAACAAATATCAGTTTCATCAGGGGTGGGTGGGTAGTGGTGTTGGTGTGTGTGTGTGTGTGTGTGTGTGTGTGTGTGTGTGTGGGTTGGTTGGACGATGATCGTATTTCCTAATGCGTGGTCTTTGCCTTAACCTTGTAAAAGGAGATGACAGGTCCTAAAGCGGAGACTTGTAATTGCAACCATTTAAAAAAAAAAAAAAAAAAAAGAGGGTAAAAATACTCGTGCTTGAGAAAATTATGCTGTTTAAGGATTTGCCATCACCCAGTGGGACTGCTGAGGTGCTGAGCAAATGAGTAAGTGCGCATAATTACAGCAGAACCGATTGCGTCTAAACATGAATTTATTTATAAATAAGGCTTTATATTACACATGCTTTTTTTCCCCTCCAAGGCAATGGATTCCTCTTTAGAAGCAGATAATGCCGATACAATCCTAATGTTACACTATAATTTCCATTCTATAAATTTCCATTCTATAAATTAATAATAGTATACATATATAATTACCTATCCATGGGGGGAAATGTTTCATACACAAAATTCTGTGTGCATGCTTTGAAACTGTGTCAAATTTTGACACACACACTTACATAATGTCATAATACATTTTGACACATGCAAATTACTTCAATGAGCTAATTAGCATATTGATTTTTATTATTATTGTAACACTGACACTGCTTTTGTGAGATTCCTTTACAATGCTTACAATAGCCAGTGTCATTAGAAAGCCTTGGTGAATGACGGCATGCATTTGAGCTATTGAGTAAAATAAATGCATTTAGATGAGGTTGTTAAAATAAACTCAAGCCAGAGGGTTAAAAAAAACCACACAAATAGCTTGTAATAATATAAGTCTGCAGAAAACACGAACAAAATAAATTATAGTAATAACAACGTGAATAATATTAATAATGGCTACTGTTTGTTTAAATATTACATGTTGAATTTATTCTATAATTTTATTTTAATTGTGTCAAAACGATAATAAAAGTCAAATTGATTTTTTATTTTATTTTTTCTTTCATCTGCACATGTATGCCAGCAAAATAAAAATATTTTTCCTAGTGCAGTGAGAGGGATGGGAAAGGAAACCACCAGCAGTCTACACAGCCAGCCTGCATGCGTGCATGCATGCATTACTGTACATGACACGCAGCGGTGCAGGGGGGCATGCATTTCATGCAGGCGGGCATGATGCATGCCATTCCAACTACACTCTCTTCATAAGGAGTTGCGAAACTTGGATGTCTGCGTTTTCTTTTTTAACTCTTGCAGCCGTGCAGGGACACTTTCCACGCGCGTGTGTGTGTGTGTGTGTGTGTGTGTGTGTCGAGTGTTTACATACATTTAGGTTGTAAATAAATAAATCAACTTACTGTGCGTGCTGTGGGTGACAGTGATCCATTGGGGAGGTAGGGGCTTGTGAGATCGGGGATCATTATAAACGGGTAGCCGGGGTACGGTGGGCTCTTGAACAGCCCTCCACCATCTTGCCTTTTCGCAGCTAACATGGCGGTGGGGGGGAGACAGAAAAGAAAGTAAACTTTTACAAGTGCCTTGGAAACTTTTTTTTTAATGCATAATCCAGAGGGTTACAAAAAAAATCCAACATATAATGCCACGATGTGAGGAAAAAAATGTCTTTAGGAGTCATGAGTGAACAACAAATAAAAGCAGGAACTCACCCTCCTCTAAACTTTCTCTCGTTTTGTCTCGGAAAGTTTCAGATCTAGGCGGAGGCCGTCTTTCCGCCTTGAAATGCAATGAAACACAGGGATTGCGTTACAATGTAGCAGTGTTGACAAGGATCACAACTTTGCTCTCATGTTGGCGTTGCTTCCAACGTTTTACGCAAAGCCGCTTTTTAACAAAAAAAGCCTTAAAAAGCGGGGAAGAGAGCCTCTAAAAAAAAGACCCAGTAGCGGACGATCGATCCCCCCGGATCCCGGCTTCTCTCTCTCGCTCTGCACTTCCAGAGGGAGAACACCAAAAACTTACCTCTGAATCCGACGAGCTGTTTTGATTTGTTTCCGTTTCGTTTACGAGCGACGACTTGACGTCCGCTAAATCCCTTTCTGCCGAGGAGTTCTCGGAGATCTTCTCCTCCTGTTCCCCTTCGTCTTTGAAGGAGATCATCTCGTCGTTGGCACCCAGGTCATCCCCTCCACCGCCGTTCAGCTGCGGCATTTTCCCCTACCAGCAGCAGCAACAGCAGCAGCAGCAGCAAAGCAACCACCAAAAAACAACAACCCCTCAACTAAAAGTTTTGTAGAGAACCCTTGATCACCGCGCTGATCTAGAATCTCCAGTTTTTTAAGAGAAAAAAAAAAGTTTAAGGGTCTGTATTATTTGGCGTTTCCCAAGCACTGGTGGTTGGTTTAATAACAAAAAAAACACCTCACAAAAAAAGAGAAAAGAGGGGGAATATCTTGGCAGGAAAAAGACCGGAGACGGAGCTTGAAGCAGCTCGGATGGAGTGGAGTTGAAGTTGGTCGGAGTGGGTTTTCAGTTCAAAGGCGGCGCTGATTGACAGATAGATAGAGAGAGAGAAGAGGGGATGGAAATAGAGAGAGTCTGGATTCGGGATTATTGACAGGGAGAGAGAGAAACACACGCACGCACACACACTCTCCCATACACACACAAGAAACTAATGAGATTCAAACAGGGAGGGACTTGAAGTGACGTTTTCATAAATAGGAGAGAGAGAGAGAGAGAGAGAGAGAGAGGGGGGGGAGAGAGAGCGCGAGAGAGGGGAGGGATGGCGAGAGAGAGAGAGAGAGAGAGAGAGAGAGCGGAGGGAGCGCGCGAGAGAGAGAGAGAGAGAGACGGGCGGACGAAGTAACTGCGGTGGAAAAGCAAAAGTGAAGGGAAAGGAAAGAGAAAAAGAAGGGGAATTAGTTTTTGTGGGGGAAGCAGCACAGTGAATGCAATAGCAAGAGCAAGAGAGGAGTTATTTGCAAAAAAGGGGGAAAAAGTGGATTTAACGCATCATATGGGCGGTCTCCAATAAAAATACATGCAGAGTCCTTCCCTTAGGGGGCTGCTGCGTTTTAACCTGTTTTATGTGGCATTCTCGACTACAACAATTAACCATGCATTTATTGGTGTAGCCATTTTTCAGATTTATGTTCTCCCGTATCTTTTTTTCAGCTGTGATATTATTATTATTATTATTATTATTATTAATAATACTTGTTCTCTTTTAATATTTATTTTCATAGTTTCAATTTAGGGGTGTATTCATTTTGGTGCATGAAATAATTTATCGTGATATATCTTAACATTATTGTTTTTTTCAGCAGGGTTATTATTGTGAATTCTGGTTCCATCCTTGCCCGGCTTTGACAGGTGTGATGTCCTCTGAGATCAACCTGAATTCTTCACTGACAGCAAGGGCTGTTTTTCCCCTCCACTCTCTCCTTTCTCAATAATACATAACTGGTGTATACATTTTCATAGTGAATGTTTAATATTCTAATAGAAACGTGGCTAATAAGAAGAACTATGTTAGCCAGCCACAGATAGGTAGTAGCAGGTGTAAAATAAAAAAATAATAAAATAAAGCAAATTTCTTTATTTATTCCTTTATTTTTATTTCCCAGATGCTATGCTACATAAAAACACTACAGTAGCCTAAATAGAAAATGTCATTGAGCAAATAGCATTTTGCTAGAAGACAACAAGGTATGCTCAAGCTACGTGTCTGCAAAAAGAAACCTGTTCTCTTCCTTTGTTCTCTTTTGTTTGCTCATTTGACATAGAGCACTACTTAATTTCCTGACACATGTCAGACGTGATCAAATAGGCCTATATGTCGGCATGATTGGTGTGAATATTATGCTCACATAGATTAATATAGTCTAAAACATGAAATGTAAAAGGAAATTGGAAAAATACAGAAATATTGCATTTATTATAAAATGTTCACCATGATGCATGTTCTGAATGAAGCCCTTTCATGTGATATTTAAACACACACACACACACACACACAAATATCTCTTAATGTCAGAATAACTGTCTGCACAATAGGAATCTGTGTGTGTGTGTGGGGGGGGGGGGGTGTTGTGCACGCACATACGTACGTACGTGTGTGTGTGTGTGTGTGTGTGTGTGTGTGTGTGTGTGTGTGTGTGTGTGTGTGTGTGTGTGTGTGTGTGTGTGTGTGTGTGTGTGTGTGTGTGTGTGTGTGCGCGTGCGTGCGTGTGTGTGTGTGTGTGTTCGCTCAAAGTATGT